>NW_017728928.1:19179875-19198153 GCF_001723895.1 Crocodylus porosus
GGAGTGAAGTGTACTCTGTCCAAGTTTGCAGGTGATACAAAACTGTGGGGAGAAGTGGACACACCAGAGGGCAGGGAACAACTACAGGCAGGCCTGGACAGGTTGGACAAATAGGCAGAAAACAACAGAATGCAATTTAACAAGGAAAAATGCAAAGTGCTGCACCTAAGGAGGAAAGATGTCCAGCACACCTACTGCCTAGGAAATGACCTGCTCGGTAGCACGGAAGCGGGAAGGGATCTCGGAGCCCTAGTGGACTCCTAGATGAGCATGTGTCGTCACTGTGACGAAGTCATCAGCAAAGCTAACGGCACTTTGTCACGCATCAGCAGATGTTCAAATCAAACAGAACTAAGGAGGTGATACTTCCCCTCTATCGGGCACTGGTCAGACCACGGTTGGAGTACTGCATCCAGTTTTGGGTGCAACACTTTAAGAGGGATGTGGATAACTTGGAGAGGATCCAGAGAAGGGCCACTCATATGGTTAAGGGCTTGCAGGCCAAGCCCTACGAGGAGAGACTCTCACCTGGACCCCTTCAGCCTCTGCAAGAGAAGGTGGAGAGGCAGCCTTGTGGCTGCCTATAAATTCGTCATGGGGGCGCAGAAGGGAATAGGTGACGCTCTACTCACCAAGGCACCCCTGGGGGTTACAAGAAATAATGGCCATAAGCTAGCAGAGAGCAGATTTAGACTGGACATTAGGAGGAACTTCTTCACAGTTAGAGTGGCCAAGGTCTGGAACGGGCTTCCAAGGGAAGTGGTGCTCTCCCCTACCCTGGGGGTCTTCAAGAGGAGGTTAGATAGACATCTGGCTGGGGTCATCTGAACCCAGCACTCTTTCCTGTCTGTGCAGGGGGTCGGGCTTGATGATCTATTGAGGTCCCTTCCGACCCTAGCTTCTATAAATCTATGAAAGTGAAAACAGAATTTGGTGCCTGGTGCAAGAGGACCAGAAGTCTTTATTTAAGTTGTTTGTGTTGGGGAAGAACAATGTTTTAGTGTCAGAGGTGTGGGCACTGTCCCTGGTTCCAGTTCAGTGCATCCCCCTTGGATGGACATGGCAGAAGCACGCCGTACGGGTGAGACATTATGGACTGTCAGTGGCATCTGCCCGTCATGCTACCAATGCACAAAACCTTGTACTCAGGCTTGTGTAGCAAAGTAGCTGTCTCTGTTTTCCATACCAGCTAGGCCAGGGGTCAGCAATATTTTCTGGCAAGAGGCCCGAATGACCTAGCTCAGATTTGAGGTGGGCAGGTACTGGGACATGGGCACCTCCTTCATACCCCTGGGTGCATGACTGCAGTGTGGGTTTGGGAATGCAGCACAGCACAGGCGGAGCTGTCCCTGCCAAAATCAACCAAAGCCACAGCTCCACAGGCCAAATCCAGAAGCACGGGTCTGAATCTGGCCTGTAGGCCATAAACTGCCCACCCCTGGGCTAGCTGGTGCTGAAGCTCCAGGTTTTGGAGGATTGTCCATAGCAAGTGTATCTCAGTCTGTGCTGAGGACTTTCCATAGAGTTCCCTTTCAATCCTTTTAAGTCCAAGGCTGGGCTCTGACATGAAGGGTGGGAGCTTGGGTAACACAGGTTCAGTTTCTTTAACCTTCCACCTGCATCAGCCTTGCCTTCCTTTTAATCTTTCTCTGACCACATACTCAGTGTAACTCCATCCATTAGACACTGAGATAACTGAAAGAGCCCCTTCCACATATGGACAGATAAAAAGCCTCCCACCTTCCATTCACCTTGGTGACTCACCTTCAGCACAGGGTCAAGTCCTGGCTCTGTGACTGGAAGACGTCTCTTTGCTGAGGCTGTTTACACCACTATAAGCCATAGTCCCCTATTTCTGATAAGAAAAAGTGGTGCAGAGGAGAGCAGTGCAGAACTGGTGATAAAAGGGAGTTTTTTGCCCTGGAGTCCCCCCTCCAGTCCCATGCCTGCAAACTCTTTCCATTTCTAGTGGTTAACAATCCTACCTGCACTGGGACTTGGGTCAGCCTCCTCTCACTCGTCCACAGCAGCAATTGGGTTCTGCCTTTTGGAAGGACAGACAGCATTTGGGTCTTCTCCCCTGAGAACATCTGCAGCACAGGGACCCAGAAATGAAGATCAGTCCCTGGACAGGCCTCCTGTCAGTGGGCATGGAAATCCACACAGTGCAAGTGTAGCCATAGTCAGTGCCCTTTGAGGTGGGGAGCAGACTGTCCCCTGGGCTGGGAGGAGGTGCTGGTGCCCATGAGGCTGTAACCTCACCTGCCGGACAGAAGCACTTTGTGTCTCTCCAGCAACATTTTTTATAAGCACAGGAACAGAGTCTACTCCTTCCAGCTGGAGGATTAGACTGATTCAACATAAGGTGCATGACTGAGGGCTAATGGGAATCCAACATCTAACTTCCTACCCGTTGCTCTGCAAATGCCTGCCTCCCTTCTTCCTCTTCTGGGCCTGATCTACTGATCCAAACTTGAAGTTTTAGACACTACCCCCTATCTCGCTGCTAGAGGCCAGCATCTTCCTGCTTTCCCTAGGATCCTTCCTGTGTTTAGCAACTGTGATCTGGCAGAAAGGCCCAGCAGTGTTGCTCCTAGTCAGTCAGTAAGGCCCATTGCTCAAGGAAAAAAGTTCCAATAGGAAAAAAAAGTTACATTAATGTAAGAGTAAAAAGAAACTCTATTATTGGGTTCACAGCAGTTCTATGGCCTGGGGCATGAAGCTCTGCCATAGCATTTGTTCCTGTCCTATGAGGTGGAAATGCTTATAAGAGTAAGCATTACCTTGAATATCTTGAGATGAGTATTATCTCAAGCTCCTCTCCACAGCTCTGCATTTGTAGAGCAAGAGGGAGGCTGGTCATCTCCACCATGATGACTGTGTATTACAGCAGAGTCCAGAGACCATCCAGATCATGATCCCATTAACGCTGCACTGTTCCTAACCTCCAGCCCAAACAGCTGACCGTCCAGTGTCAGTGTCCAAGTGATACCTCTGTGCCCCTCCCAGGGACCAGGCAAGGGACAACCTTACCAGCAAAATCTGAACTCTTTGGGTAGATGTTTGAATGTTGGGGTCATCTTGATTCCTCTGCTTCTCTGCATACACAGGGCCCGTGCCTGAGATTTCTCTGGACTTTGAAGGAGGGAGACCCTCCTGCCATGAGCAAGGCACCCTCACTGCTGTCTCTCTCTGTCTCTCTCTCTGTCTCGTGTTCCCCTCCCACTGATTGCTTGGTTCTCTAATTAAGCCATTCTGTGAACCTCTAGTAAAGAGCCCAAGAGCCTTGCAGACCACATCCAACTGGGATGTGTAAGAGTTAGAGGTAGGTGGAGGAGCTTTGTCTTTAGTTTTTCAGGTCCTTCTTGGTTGGGGTGCAGTTTTGCAGAACGAAACAGAATTCAGAACTTAGGAGATCCATTTTCTGAGGTACTCCAAAGTTCAAGAAGGTTGGCTCCAGAGCTTTTCTTTTGACCCATCTGTAGCAAGAATTATACTCTATGTTCACAAATACTATCAATTGCCTCCGGCCTAAAAAAGATAGAAGGGGCTGAATATGGGCATCTTAGAAAGAAGAGATTTAAGAAATATCCATCAATAGGTGAGAGGTAGTAGGTTCCCTAGTATGAGACCTACCATACAAATCCCAGATCCTGTCCTGCACATGTTTATATCTAGATTAGACAAAACAATTGCAAGCATGCTTTGGGGACCAGTCTTGCACTGTCATTGGAGCATCTGTGATGGCTTAGTAGCATTTTCCAGCTCTGTCTGTGATGAAAAATGATTGACAGGGCCTCCGCAAGTTTCAAATGAGTAATGATCTAATACTGAAAAGGGGCAAAAGAAAGTGCTAGACCATACAGCTTGAAAACTAGCTGCTGGGCATGGACACTTGGCATGTGGCACTGGTGAGAAGGATCAGAGAGAGGTGCCAGTTGCTTGGGCAGTGATACCTAATGCAGGAGAGACTCAGAAGAGGATGCAAAAATGATGGAAGGTACAAATCAAGTCTTTATTATGACATCCCTGTTCTCTGACATTAACAATGTACTAGCCCTTAGAAGCATACTTGCTGCTAAGAAAAAAGCAATGCCTCCCAAGCTCCTTTTTCCCCAATATCACGCATATACATTAGCACTTTCCCCTGCAGCAGCCTTTTAACACTGCTTTTCTGTACCCAATTTCAGATCTCGTCCACTTTGATATCCCTTCTATACATATAGAGATTGATACTGCACTCCACCGGGATCCACTGGAACATATCCAGAGACATTCAGTAACAAGGAAAGGTGATTTGGAAGAGGAGGAGGAAGAGTCGGAAAGCACCGCCCTATGACGCACAGTCCCTTTCCCATGGTGACTCTTGTACATACATGTGATCCCATTAGCACTCCTGGGGGAGGCACCTCCCACGATCTTGCCAAGTTTCCTTTCAGTCGGGGCTCCGTTCATCTGCTGCCAGCGTGAGATGGACAGATGTGTGCTGAGAAAATGGGATAGCCGGTCTCAGTGGCGAATGCATTTCTGGTGCAATTTCTGTTTCTTATTTGTCTGTTTGTTTTGCCTTATCCGAACTTTGCCTTTTGACTTGGTGCCTAATTACCTCCCTTTCAAGTTTTGAACCTTTTTCCAAAAATAGTCTTCTGTCTGCCCGAGCACGTGCACTCACTCTCCCTCTCTCTCCGTTTCATTTGGCTCAAGGGAGAAAGGGGCAGGTGGTCCTTGCAGCTGTGGTGCCCAATAGGCTTGGCTCAGGTTTCACCTCTGTCACGAAATGGGTGGGAAGTGGCTGTTCTCTGTCCCCTTAGTCTGTAGCTGGTGAAATCCTTCCCGTCTGCCCCAGCTGTACTGCTTTGTTGTTAATGCCCATTTTGTCTCCATCCCTTGCATAAAAGTCAAGGAATGAGAACTATTTCCATATCACAGAGATAGGGAAGTGTCACTTTCTGTGTCCTCCTTAACCATGAAAGGCCGGTGTTTTCTAAACTGCCTGCCAAAATGAAAGCTTTAGGATGATCCCTGCAGGTGTCTCTTCAAAGGGGATGGATGTTTAGCCCCGTGGGAATCTCAGCAGTGTTTCATAGTATCCAAATATTTTGCCTGGGTTTTCTTTTTCCTGCTGGTCTGTCTGACTACTTCCAGTTGGCAGGGAAATTGCTCCTCGTCTGAAACGCAGAGAGAGACTTGGTAAGGTATCAGGGAAGTAGGTATGATCATTCTTCTTATGTTCGCTTGCTCTCGTCGGTACAGCAGTTGGGAGTGTTACGAATGTGCACACAACTTGCGAAGAGGGAGTAGGCTCTGGTGTTGTGAATGGGATTGTGCGATACCTCTTTGTTTTGAGAGGCGTTGTGGTCTGAATAGCAATAATGTGCTTTTGTCTCCCCCAGGCCATGCTTCAGCAGGTGGGGTCTAGCCCAGATGGACAACCTTGCCTTTTGGCTCACTACTCTCCAGTGAGATGTCCTTGTCCCTGCCCTACCCCGTGCTACCAGTTCGTTCATCAATATTTGGAAAGAGTGAGGATATGGTGGGGGAATCTGGCAGCAGGGACAAGTGATGAGTAGTGACCTGATTGCAGTTTGCTCCAGTGCTGAGCCTTAGCTAACTTTTGTGGTGGTGTGGAGCAGAGGTTTTGGTTGTGCATGCAAAGACTTATTTAACCTTTTATCCTTTTGAAAGAGATATATATATATATCTGCCCACATAGATATATATATTATATATTTGTATATATAAAATATATATATTTGTTTTATTTGAGCCATTCCATCTGAACTGGTGTACAAATGTAAAGTGTAAATTTAACTGCTTAGCATTCCCCAGCCCCCCTCCCTCTCCCCCTTCCCAGTCCCAGGTCCAATATAAATGTATAAAGTGTATTCTCTTACAGCAGTATTTGCCAGGTAGGATGTTATAGCTTTTGCACAGGTCATAACTGCAACTCATCACCCAAACTGTAATGGGGAAAGGGGTCAGGGTGGTAGGGGAAAAATCACATGAAGTAAGTGTTCAAATTGCTGTCAAAGCTGTTATTAAAACTGGGTTTCTTCTCCTCAAATACATTATCTTCTTGTATTTACAACAGTTCCTCCAGAAGGACTGAAAGCCTATATCTTGTCTCAAAACAGTGACATAGACCACACCCCAGGCAGCTTCTTAAAGGAAGAAACCACCTGATTTCCTCTCTTGTGCCACACTCCACGCTCTTGCCGAACAATGTTCTCATTAAAGTAGAATCAACTTCTCCCCTCTGGTGGTCCCATGAATGCAGTTTTTGTGGTGCCTCTAATGTTGCTGTGGTGAGGGGAGTGACAGTTCATCAGGAAGCAAAGCTTGCCTTCATCTCTTTCTCTTCCTCCAAATGTTATCCTACTATCCAGCACCTTCTGAGTAAAATAAGTAGCCATGTCTCCAGTGGATTTCATTGAGTGCCTGATGCTTGTTGGGTATGGTTAATTGTGTGTTTAAGTGAGCAAGGTCGTGTGCATATCCCTGATGGCAGTTTCGCAAAATAGCACTGGTGCAGTGCTCAGTCTGAGTACAAGCCTGAAGAAAAGTACAGTGACAGAAGAATAACAATAACAGGATCTGTCCTGCTGTTGTATGAAGTGTCAGTGAAAAATGGCATGGCAGAGCTCCATAGGGACCTTTAACCCATCTCCCCAGAGGAAATCTGCTCTGTTCTTAAGTGAAAAGGCACTTTTCCTACCCATCAGCCCTTTGTTATCAGCCTAGGAGCTGAGGATCAAGCCAAGCTCTTTCCTTCTCACATCACCACCGATGGATGTGGTTCTTCAGGCCAGATTAGACCGTGAGTGACTCTAGAGCTCCTCTGCTGTCTTCCAGCTCTCCCCCCAGCGGCACCTGTTGCCCTCCAAGGGTCTGCACAGGTGCAATGGATGGAAATGCAGTTAACACCTCTGCTGGTGCATGAGGAGGAACTGATCCCAGCCCCCTCCCCTCTAGCGGGGCTGGCTCTGCAGAGCTCACGAAAGGAAAAAGCCAAACAAACGTATTTTGGGGTCTTGTCTGCTCCCACCGTTCAATGAAATAACTTCCCTTTGGTTCAGTGGAGCAGGATTGAGCCCACAGTCACTAACACCAGCAGATAAAACATTCAGTAGAATTTGACTATGTGCTTTTGTGCTGCTTTGAATCTGGGCATCAACTGGTCCGTTACTAAGTTCCGACTGAAACTGCACAGGTCCAAGCTTATGATCACTCGCAAAGAGGCTTAACCTCACCTGAATACCAGTCCCATTGATTTCAAGTATAACCAGAAGCATTTGCAGAATCAGTCTTGGACTTTCTTGGTTAGTATCAAGACAGTTTTTTTTTTAGAATATACCAACTCCCAAAATTGAGGTGGGGAAACTATACCAGCTCCCAGCTTTGTTCTCCAAAGGCAAACATGCTTTGTTTCCTTTGCTAGACCTGGAATAGTTGGGAACTGAGGATCCAGGGTACAGAATCTTCTGGGTTTTAATCTTGTTTCAGCCAGTTCCAAAGTGAAAATCATTTCTTCAACATTTTCCTCAGTGACCTGGAAGATGGCATAGCGTGCACCCTCAGCAAGTTTGCAGATGACACCAAGCTGGGGGGAGTAGTAGATATGCTGGAGGGAAGGGCTAGGATTCAGAGACCTCAATACATTGGAGGATTGGATCAAAACAAGTCTCATGAGGTTCAATAAGGACAAGTGCAAAGTCCTGCACTTAGGATAGAACAATCCCATGCACCAGTACAGGTTGGGGTTGACTGGCTGGGCAGCAGCTCTGCAGAAAAGGACCTGGGGGTTACAGTGGACAGTAAGCTGACCATGAGCTACCAGTATTCCCTTGTTGCAAAGGCAGCTAATGGCATAATGGGCTGCATTAATAGGAGGTTGCCAGCAGATCTCAGGAAGTGATTATTCCCCTCCATTTGCCACTGGTGAGGCCACATCTGGAGTACGATTGCCCAGTTTTGGGCCCCCCACTACAGAATGTGGACAAGCAGAGGAGGGCAATGAAAAATTTTAGGGGACTGGGGCACATGACTTAGGAGGAGAGGCTGAGGGAAGTGGTCTTATTTAGTCTGGAAAAGAGAAAACCGAGAGGGGATTTAATAGCTGACTTCAGCTACCTGAAGGGAGGTTCAAAAGAGGATGGAGCTGGACTATTCTCAGTGGTGGCAGATGACGAAACAAGGAGCAATGGTCTTGAGTTGAGGCAAAGGAAGATTAGGTTAGATATTAGGAAAAAACTTCCTCGTTAGCAGAGTAGTAAAACACTGGAACAGGTTACCCAGAGAGGTTGTGGATTCTCCATCTTTGGAGGATTTTAAGGCCCAGCTAGACAAAGTCCGGGCTGGGATGATATAGCTGGAGATGGTCCTGCTTTGAGCAGGGGGTTGGACTAGATGTGACCTCCTGAGATCCCTTCCAACCCTAATTTTAAATTATTTTATGATGCTATGAAACACGTCTGGTATCTCCCTCTTCACCGCCTTTTTTTGTCTTAATGGTGTTTTAAATGCAAACACAAAGCATGTGCTTTTTCCTAAGAAATGTGGGCCAGACTTTACTTTTAAACTGTCTCATAAAAACAGATAAAACAACGTGTCTTCCCTACCTCTGACCCCTTTTCCAGGCCTAATGTATGATAGTTGGGAGTCCTTATTTAATTTACAGAGCGTATATTATAAAAAAAACTTTATTGTGTTACATGGATATAGGAAAGATTACTCCTTCCCTTTTCCCTCAGAAATATCCAAATTATTGGTTGTTCATTTGCACTGCAGTAATTCCTAGCTGGTTCAGGACTGGGTTGCTATGTTAGCAGCTGTACAACCGTGTATGATTGGAAAACACATTTTTAAAACAATAGGAAAAACACACATGAATAACCATAATGTTATAATTGATGAAACGCTTGGGCTTAGTAACCCTTGCAAATATCTTGAATTTGTGGTTGCACTGAAGAAAGATGAACTTTCATTTCCTCATCCACCAAAAGAGTTCTGTCTCTCAAAACAGGTGAGAGTGTTTCTGACGCTATGGTTTCCTGTTTGAAATCTCAGGATTTATCTTGTGAATTATGTAGGTGTTTGCACACCTAAGAGTGCCAATATTGTATGGCACCCCATGGCATGCCTAAAAAGTTCTTATAATACCCTAGGGTTCTGCATCACCCTGGTTGAGAATCACTGAATTTGAGGGTACCAGGTGGGTTCTGTTAAGGAAGTAGGAAGACCTCAGGAAGAAAACTAATTAAAATCCTCCATTATTTTCCCCAAAATTTTGTGTTTGGGGGCTTTACTATTCTTTGCAATCCAAGACAGGTTTGTTTTGGGAATGCATTGCCTAGGACAGTGGTTCTCAAGCCCTTTTAAATTCAAGGCACCCCTCTATAACTTTTCTGAATTTACTAGCACCCTCTTTCAAAAACTAATGTCATTCATTTTTTGACTACAGAAAAATAATGGAGCGATGATTCTGTTGCAAAAACTCAGAAAGATTACAACAGGTGAAACATTTTTGATGCTATGGATTGCTATTTGAAATCTCTGGGTTCACCTGACCTTACCTCGTGTAGGTGGCATCGAATGGTGCTAATACTGTACAGCCCTCCACAACACCCTTAAAAGGATCTCATGTCAACCTCAGTTGAGAATCGCTGCCTTAGGACCAAATGGGCAGTAGGGCAGTATAGAGAGCTTCATGGCTCCACTCATTGCTTTTTTCCTTCTGTAAGTTGGCACTGGCAGCGGCTGTGCTATGGAGTAGTTCCCTGATTTTAGTGCTCAGGAATGCATGGAAAGACCATCGTTGGCAGCCTCTGCATAGGTACACAAACGCACAGAGATTCCCTAGACCCCCACCTCCCCCCAATCCATTTTTTCCCCAAGAGGCCCTGCTGTCTGTGTATATTGTGAATCTATGAGTTGTCAAAATCTTTAGGTATATTCAATGTAATGTAATGTAATAGCATTGCACCAGTTTTACCACTTGTGTAAGCAGGTGCAAGTCCTTTGGCCCCATTTCTCCTTAAATGAGCAGTAAGTGAGTTATCTCCCTCTCAGCGAGCTATTGTGGTTGTGTGGATAGAACCACTGCACCCATCCAGGCTTTCCAGGTGAGGCACTCACATGACTCCTGTGATCACTGGAATAAAAAGGATACCTGACATTTTCCCTGCATTTCTTTTATATTCTAGAGCTGCAACAGGGATGGAGCCAGACCAAATAATTATCTGTGTCAGCAGCAAAAAAAGATTGTGAGTGTCTGAGTGAATGCAGAAAAGCAATCCACAATCCACAGGATGCTGAAATGTCATTCAGCCAAGAGCTGCAGATCCAAACCATTACTTGAGGTTTATTCATTAGCTATTAAAATTTGAAATTGATTAACTGGTGATACTTTAGGGCTCTTCATTCATTCCAATTCCAATTGCTTTTCATTCCACAGATTGGGAGTGTCTAGTACAATCAGCTCTGGTCTAGGGACAAGTGTCATCAGCAGCACAGAATTTAGAGAAAGAGCATTGCAGAAGGCAGGCAGTGCACTCTGGTAGGCCAGGTCGACATCAGCAAATAGCATCAATCCAACTCTCACTGTAGCTGTACTGAAATGTGCCCCTAGGTGCTATGGATGCTGATTGGAAGGTACAATCTCAGTTAATAGAAATCGCTGCTTTCCTTTGTCTAAAGTAGGGGTTTCCAAAGATGTAACTGTACCAATTTATATTGCAAAGACTTAAATTGATCCTAATCTGCAGTGTAACCAAGGACCTGTCCTATCCTTGACTATACATTTGCAGGCCCACTGTAGCATCATAGTATACTGCTCTCATAATTTATGAGTCCTTTCTTTCTAGGATAGCTACATGCTTTATTAAAATGTGCCTTGATTAGGCCTCCCAACTAGGACTAGAGGGCTCATGTGTGACCAATTTCTGTATATTTGATGCATTTTGCTTTTCTCAGTGAGTTGCTCTTGAACAATTTATGATTTGCTTGACCTTGTTTCAGATTTTAAAATTACCAAATAATCCATTGGGTTTTGACAAGATTGTGGGAAGCATGGGGTTAAAATGTGCAGTTCTTTATCTACCCCTAAGTGGTTTAACTCTTTATTCTGACAAAGAGACAGAAAAGCCTGTCATGCAGAAGGCCTTGATCTCTAGGTATAGAAGATTTATCGCTGATGACTGGAATTCAAAACCGTAGAGGCAGCCCTAGGAAGAAGCTTTTCGTAAATAAAGTCCTCATCACTTTGCCTTCCCAAAAGTACTTGGGAATGTCTGTTTTCCCCCTTATTGTCTATATTTCATAGAATCATAGAGAAGTAGGGCTGGAAGGGACCTCCACAGGTCATCTAGTCCAACCCCCTGCCTGAGGTGACAGGATCATTCCTATCCAAACTATTCTATACAAATCTATTGTTTAACTGATTAGCAAAACTACACACTCAACCCTGACACACCCAGAAGACATAACATCCTAATCTGCTACACATAAAGCAGACCATGGCAGCCAACATCCTGCTGCAAAAAGACTGTTAAAGAAAACTCAAATTTATACTTCCATGAAATACTCACCCACACAAAACACAACTGAGCTTCATGAAACAAAAGCAGACAATGATTATTTTCACCAACTACTCTTTCTACCACTGCATGTTTTAGTTGTGCTTTCCAGGTGGTCTGTTCTCAGCCCCACAGTGCTATCCAGTAGGGCTGTGCGAAGCGGAAGTGTTTCATTTCTACCAGCGTCTTGACATTTTGACAGAACAGTGTGTCATTTCGACTTTTGTTTCGAGTCGAAACGGCTGTTCGTTTCGTCAAAATATTTTGCCGTTTCAACATATCGTCCATAGGATATAATGGGGAAGATTGAAACAGGTTATAACTTTGTCATTTCTGGCCAGAATAGGATGAGTCTTGCAGGAGTGGTAGCCTCATCTAGGAGCATGATGTGTGCCAAGTTTCATGAAGGTAGATGCAGGGGGTTCAGAGAAACTGCACCCCAAAATGGTGAGAGAAAAACTCATGTCACTTATATGTGTGAGCCACAGCAGGGTCAGAATTGCAGGCATGCTAGCCCCTGCTGAGACAATGAAGCCTGACAAGTTTCAACAAGTTAGGTGTAGGGGGTTCAGAGAAATTGCACCCAAAATCTTGAGCGCCAAACTCCTGTCACTTGCATGTGAAGCCACAGTGGGGTCAAAACTGCAAGCTTGCTAGCCCCTGCTGTGGCCATGAAACCTGCCAGCTGTCAACGACATGGATGCAGCAGGGCTCGGGGTTCTGGGACCCTGTACCTCTGACTGTTGACAGGCAAAACTCGTGACATTGGTGCTTGTGACATTGTGTCTGTCTTATAGAGGTGCACCCTTCCTGATACTGGGGCCTCTGCACAGCATGGCACTGTGCCCCAGTGAGGCCTCCTCCTCCCCTACAGTCTCATCCCAGTCTACCACTGTAAAGGATGGCAGGTGAAAATAATGTAGCTGGCTCAACAGCAATAGCACCAGCAGCATCTAAGGTAGCCAAGCAGAACTGGCACAGTGCTTTTCTTATTATAGAGGAATTGGCAGCAAGAAGTAAAGAGCATATCCAGGGAAAGCACCCTTTCTCTGCAACATGCCGGAGAACCTGGTACAGTTTCACTGGCTCATGCACCCAGGTGTCCAGTCCTTGCTTGCTGTGCTGTTATATTTGCATACTAGTGGTGCAGTGATTCCCTTATGGAATGGGAAATACTGGTGTGAGAGCCTTATACTGGTATACCTGGGTCCATGCTAGATGTACAGGCATGTCTATGAGGTAGTTAGCTGTGTGAGCTTCTAAAGTGTCACCCTGCCATGTTCTGCCTGACTTCAAACTAATTGGCTCAGACAGGCCTGAGCTTTCATAGGCAATAGCCAGCTTTGCCATACAAGAGGTCTCCCTCAAGATCTCGCTGGACTGCTATTCTTCCATCATGGCTTCTTCAGGACCTAGAAGCTAGTTTTGGTGACCCAGTCTGTGGAAGATGCCAATGTGGAAGACCTCCTCATGGAGCCATGGCTATATAATATAATACTCACCATTAGTGGGCAGGGTTGGAAATCCATTCTCACAAGGCTCATGGGGTCGCCCACGTGCCATCCCACCAATCACTCTAGGAAGTGAAAGCCATCTTATAACCCCCATAATATTCTCTTATCTCAAGCAAGTCCTGTTGGAAGATGCCCCCTACCAACTTCTATCTTGTGTTATTGGGTCTTGTCCCCCTAGCACCCCACACAACCCCCCCATTCAGTATCTTGGCAACTGGCTTCCTGTAAACATACATAAGTACTCAGGTTCAACATGATCCACTTCCTTACTCTTCATCCTACTTCAACATCAAGCATTAGGACTTTCTGTCACTTGTGGATGATGAGGATCCTGGTTTATCAGTCTTTACTTTATCCTGTTCCCACCAGTTATAAACTGGAGACCCCTGCATGAGGATAGACTTGTTATTGGCATGGGTTTCAGCATCTCCTAATGTTTGACTGTCCTGTGGGAAAAGGGGGATGCTGGTATACCCCTAAATAGAGGAAGTCAGGCTGGCTAGAAGAGGGCATTGGGGAGATAGCCCAAGTTTCAGCTTCTCTAGAACCACATGCTGAGTTTCTGGCTGCCCTACCCTCTCACAAACTCACCTTTGCATTTCCCACCCCACAAAGTCACAAGACCTCCTCATTAATCTTCCTTCACACTCCCTGCATCCAGTAAAGTCATCGTGTGTATGTGGTGGCAGAAAGGTTCACTTACAGCATCGGAGGAAGACGCTCCCTGTTCTCAGTTCCCATCTCCAATCCTGGCCCAGCCCAGAGTTGTAACTGGAAGGCTGGCACAGCACTCGCTGCTGGTGAAACTGAATCTTTGTGATGTCACTGCTACTATAGAAAACAGGAGTCGACACCGTGAACATCAGGTTTGGCCGTAAAAGAGCACAGGAAGTTGAGAAAGGCAACATCAAGTCTGGCAGGGTCATCACAGCAGGTCAACACTTTACAGTCCTGTTGGAAGATACCCCCTACCCACTTCCAACCTCTGTCATTGAGTCCGAAGATGTCTCAGGAAGCTGACTGGTTACCCAGTCAGGCAAGTATGTGTAAAGTAGACCTCTACAAACCTGAAGGACCAGGACTAGGACTGAGTGATCTGTTTTGTCAATGTCTCCAGTCTGAATGTAAAAGACAAAAATCTGAAAGCAAAGAAAGCTGCAAACTAGTCCAGCAACATGTCTGACCATTCAAATGAACTCGAAAATATGGAGGAAAAGGAGGTCATTGTAATAAAAGACAATGAAGAACAAAATCAGTCTAAGACTGAAGGAGCAGTTTGTCTTTTTAAACAAAGTTCAACTGATGAACTTGGTATTGTGAGCTGGCTCAGCAATGACCCTTGGAAATATGTAGTTGGAGTCAATCATGCAATCCACAGAAACACAAAGGTAGTAACAGCTTCAAAGATCCATCACTGTTCCAGAACAATGACACTTCAATTAAGGTGTCCTGGTGCTCAAGAAAGAAACAAGACCGACACTGGATGTGCGCTTGCTTCAACAGCTTCATTCACCAGAACCCTCATAGTAAGCTACCATCTCCCAAAGCATCTCAAGAGAGAACTGCTAAGGGAGAAGATTATTCAGGCTGCAAGAGAACATCATTTTTCCATGGCAAAGGTGTCCAATCAAAAGGGCTGCAACCAAGGAGAAAAATCTTAAGAGAAGATTATATATCTGGAAATGTGTACTTGCTTCAACTGCTTCTTTCACTGAGGCCCTCGTGGTAAGCCACCATCTCCCAAGTCATCTCAAGAGAGGACTACTAAGGGACTACTAGCAGGGACTTCTTAAAGCTCTAGCAGGAGAAGATAAGGGACAATCCAGATCTCAAAGTCTAGCATGTACATCCCTTAAAGGAAGGTCCCAGGACCCAAAATCTCAAGCCCTAAAGTTTACAGCAATGAAAAGTGAAACACACACCTCTAAGATTTGCTTCCTTTTTTCCTTGTCTTTTCCAGAGCCATGCACTGGGACTCTTTTTTTAAGTGACATAAATGCTAGACTTCATATATCTATTCAGCAGTGCTTTTCTGAAGGCTTACATAAAGATGACTGAGATTTGCTTCCTTCTTTTTCCTTGTCTTTTCCAATTGTCTTCATGGCATAAAACTAATACAAACAAAATTGTCTTTGTGAACATAAATGTCATTATTTAAAGGTTGTTGGGTTTCATTTAAGCACACTTAAATTCCACACTTCCCTTCACTATTTCACCATTTCAGCTTCTCCAGCAATCCTGAACATCTCCAATGCCATCATACCTTTTCCTTCCCAATATTCAACACCTTCCCACCATGAAAGGAACAGGTCAGTTCTAAAATAAATCAGTGAAATAAAGTACAAATGACATAATGTCTTCTAAATGTTGTGAAACGTTGGGAAGATAACAGTGAGAAAAGTGGATTCTTTTGGGACAGATGTGCCATCTGGTTCTGGACTACCTTTGAAAGGTACAAACAGGGAGGCTTTGAGTTCTCTCTCCCAAATCCTTAAAGCTTATCTCAGAAAATAATGGGAATCATGTTGATTCAAACACTTTAAGGAAGTTTTTGGACAATATCAAAATGAATGCCTTCTTGTGCCCAACTTTGTAAAAAGTTTCTTGCTTAGAGGAACGGGATGCTCACAATGTTCTCTTTTGCCAGAAAGCCATAAAACTGTGCAAAGCAATTGAACCTCAGCACGTCACCTGAGAACTAAAGAAATGCTCTATCCCAAGAGTGAAAACTTTGGGCCTGTTTTATTTGCCTCATGTAGCTGCCTGCCTTCTTATTTCCAGATGCTTGTTACTGTATTTTATCACATTTAATCACCAGACCTGCCCCCTATAGTGATGATGTCAAGGATTGCTTTCTGCCTTGTACAATAATCCATTCATATAAAACATCTAAATGGTTTCCATGGGAACTTGGGAGCTCAGCTCACTGTACAGAGGCAAATTCCCATTTACATTCTGTGGATAAATATTGCACCCAGCTCTCAGAGAAAGTACACTTGGGAGGTTGTGCCGAGGCTGGGAATGAGCAGATGTTTGAGTCTCTTGGCCTAGAAAAAGAGAAATCTTTAGTAAAAGGCAAAAGATTTATGCAATCTTGAAAATCAGGGGCAAGAAGGAACAAAACTGAAGAACTTCCTTTATCATATGCATACCAGATGCCAAATGCCCTCAAAGACTTAGCCACAGTGGGCTCTGACATGGCTCTGACATGACAGGATCACTCAATTTACTGACTGCACTGAGTTTGCTGGGGATCCATAATTTTTTTAATCCACTGGTTATATCACTGGCTGAGCATGTCTAAACATGTAGTCATGCATGCCTAAACTTAATGTGCCTTTGTTTACAGCATATTAAGGTGATTTAGGTGCATGTCTACATGTAGATGTAATGCTAATGCACATTAAGGCCCATTAAATTTAGGCTGGCATAACTACGCTGTGTTAGCCCACATGTAGCCATGCGTGTATGCAGTGCATGGATTGCACGCCACATTCATGCACATTAAGCATTTACATGTGGGCTAATGCGACTTAGCTATGCCAGCTTCAATTTGGTCCTTGCTTTAAGCAGGTATCAAATTTAGGCAGGATTAGCCCAAAATCATCATTTTTAAGGCGCATTAAGGGCACACATGCACCCTTAATGCACTTTTAAAATGGCAGTTTTAGGCTAATCCTGCCTAAAAGGGGCACGTATAGACAAGCCTGCTGTTACATTTCATGCGGTTGCTCCTATGTCAAGCCAGATACGTTGTATGTGACTAGAGAATATCTTACAGAGAGACAGCCAGTCTTAATCTGAAGATGCCAGGGGATGGAGGACCAACTTTTTCTTTCAGGAAATTGTCCAGTAACTAATTACACTCATTGTTAAATATTGGTGTCTTATTACTAATTTGATTTTCAGCTTCCAGCCCTTGATTTAAGTTTGACCTCTGCTAAACTGGAGCCCCTCCATTGCTCTGCTCTTCCCTGGTAGGTACTTCAACAATCAAGTTCCCCTCCACTCTTCTTACATATAAACTAGAGGAGCTTGAGCGCTTGCTCCAGGCCTTCAAGTATTTTGTATGT
The DNA here is from genome assembly GCF_001723895.1 of Crocodylus porosus. Lineage (NCBI taxonomy): Eukaryota > Metazoa > Chordata > Crocodylia > Crocodylidae > Crocodylus > Crocodylus porosus. Next base: position 19,197,036 of record NW_017728928.1, read on the forward strand.
TTGCTTGTTGCCCTGCCCAAACATTTTCACATTCTTTGCAAAATGAGGCCTACAAAACTGTGTACTATTTTCACTGCTGCCATAGACAAAGGCAAAATTACCTTTCCGTCTTTAATTTTCACTTCATATACACAGGGATAGCATCAACTCTATTTTCCCCATAGCATCACACTGAGAGGTCAAAGGGGTTTTGCCCATTATTAGGGACCTACCAAATTCATGGCAGAAGTGGATTGTGTGGCAGCACCTTTAATATTGCAGGTCCGTCCCCTGCCCCCCCCCCCCCCGACTGGTGGAGGGGCCCCATTTGCTTATGATTAGTAGGAGAGCAAAAACTGCAGTTTTAAATATGAGCCCATTTTTGCCTCCTGCTGCTGACTGGCCGAGGGGCCCCAGCAGCCCTGCTGCTTGCTGCTGACCAGCAGGGAGGCAAAAACGGCGTCATGTTTAAAACTGCGGTTTTCACTTCCCTGATAAACCGAAAGCAAAAACCGGTTTTAAACACGATGCCTCTTTTGCCTCTCCGCTGGTCAGCAGAAACAACGGAGTTGTTGGTGGCCCTTGGCCAATCAGCAGCAGGAGGCAAAAATGGCACCATATTTAAAACTGCAGTTTTCACCCCCTTGCCAGTCATGAGCGATTGGGGGCCCCATCACCAGCAAGTGGCAGGGGAGAGCCATGGGGGGGAACCTGCAGGATTAAAGGTGCTATGCAGCCCACTTCTGACTTGAATTTGGTAGCTCCCTACCCATCATGCTCCCTCGATCCTCCCCAGAGTTGTTGTTTCACAGTTCCCTAGTTTCATAGTTGGTCGGGTCAGAAGGGACCTGAGTAGATCATCGAGTCCGACCCCCTGCCATGGCAGGAAAGAGTACTGGGGTCAAACAACCCTGGCAAGGTGATTGTCTAGCCTCCTCTTAAAGACCCCCAGGGTAGGGTTCCAGATCCTAGCCGCCCTGACTGTGAAGTCGCGCCTCCTGATGTCTAGCCTAAACCTACCCTCTGCCACCTTGTGACCATTATTCCTGGTCACTCCTGGCGGTGCTCCGGGGAACAGGGACTCCCCCAGTGCCTGCTGGTCCCCCCGACTAGTTTGTAACAGGCCACTAGATCCCCCC
>NW_017728928.1:19198253-19262027 GCF_001723895.1 Crocodylus porosus
CAGCCTGACCAGTGCTGCATAGAGAGGGAGGATCACCTCCCTGGACCTGCTTGAGATGCATCTGTGGATGCATGAGAAGGTGCGGTTGGCCTTCCTGACTGCATCCCCATACTGCCAGCCCATGTTCATCTTGGCACCAATGATGACTCCAAAATCCTTTTCTGCCTCTGTACTGATAAGAAGGGAGTTCCCCAGCCTGTAGGTCTGGTGCCAGTTGTTCCTCCCTAGGTGCATCACCTTGCACTTGTCTGTGTTGAATCCCATCCTATTCTCATCCACCCACCCCTGTAACCTGTCTAGGTCCCATTGTAGCCTATTCCTCCCTTCTTGCATGCCCACGTCCCCCCACATCTTAGTGCTGTCAGCAGATTTGAACAGGGTGGTTTTTGCCCCCTCGTCCAAGTCACTGATGAAGATGGTGAACAGTGCAGGCCCGAGGACCGACCCCTGTGGGACCCCACTGCTCACATCCCTCCAGGTCGAATGACCCATCCACCACCACTCTCTGGGTGCGACCCTCCAGTCAATTTGTGAATGTGTAGGAGTTGACACCACATCCCCAGTTTTTTAATGAGAACGGGGTGAGAGACAGTGTTGAAGGCCTTCCTGATATCCGGAAAGACTACGTCCACTGCTACCCCTGCATCTAAGGATTTGGTGACCTGGTCGTAGAAGGCCACCAGGTTGGTCTGACAATACCTGCCTGTAATGAACCCGTGCTGGTTGCCCCTAAGCATAATCTTCCCTGCTGGCCCCTCGCGGACATGCGCCAGGATAATTCTCTCAAAAAGCTAGCCCAGGATTGAGGTAAGACTAACTGGCCTATAGTTTCCCGGGTTCTCCTTCCTCCCTTTTTTGAGGTTGTTTTGAGGTACTTGGAGGTTGGGAGAGTTCCCAACTTGCCTCCTGCCTGCTGTCCCTTTTGGGGTTCAGGCTGCTGGGCCGGGGTGCTCTCGGAGACTGCTGTCTGCAGCCAGCCTCCTGAGCTCAGGTGTGATGCAGAAAGAACGAGTAGATTTCCAGTTCGGTGGTGAAAGCTCAGATAGGTTTATTGTCTCATAGGGCAATAGTGGGTTCATACAGCAATCGGCCTGGCTCAGCAAAACTGCCGAGGCAATGGTAAGCAACACATTATGTGTACAGACAAAAGGGTAGCCCCTGTTTTTATAGCCAGGATTCCCCCTCTCCGTGCCAACTCTTCTCTCTCTCTGTTGAGATGTCCCTTTGTACTTGTCTCTTTGCCAAGTCCAGACACCTGCAGTTCCTTCCTTAGCAACTGCAGCTCCCTGTGTCCAAATTTGGGCACCTAGAGCTCACTCCCTGCTGAGTCTTGGCTTTTCTAGCTCCCTCCCAACTGAATTTGAATATCTTCAGCTTACCCTGGCTAAATCCAGCTCACCTTGTTATCTCTACTTTACTAACGAGTTCTAACATTTTACTCCTCAACTTGTTCAGCTATTGTTTCTTACTTTGAATTAGAGTTTTTGTTGACTCCATCTTTTATCAGGTCCTCCAATGGTCACTGAAGCCTGTTACTCCCAAGGTCCTTTGTGGTGTCTTACCTTAACAACAGCCTAGCAGAACTATGGCCTAACGACCAAAACTCCTACAAGTGTCACTTGTCTTCACAGTATCCTGCATCCATGCCTGCATCCATGGGTCTTACACTGGTGACTTATGTGGGGTGGGGAGGGGAGGTTGGGTTTCTTTTGTTTTTTGATCTGGGTGGCTCAACATGACTGGCAAAGCGTAAGTAGGGTGATATATTGTGCCAGTCTTCATGCCACCCACAAATTTTAGCTGCAGAGAATGTATTTTTCCTTCTAGATCATTGATGAAAAGGTTAATTGTTGAGGGCTGCCTGCTCACAAGAGGTCAGGAACTGCGACAGGCAGCAGGTAGCTAACCATGTGTAGATGGCATCAGTTTCTACATCACACTCGCTGCTGCACTAGTGTCAACTGCAGCAACCAGCCTGTCTGTGTCTTAGTTTTCCACCCGGTTGTTAAATGAAGATAATTAACCCAACTTGCCTGGTGTCCCTTTGAATGGCAGGCAAACTGAAGCCCAGACAAGTCAATTGATTTGCTCTAGGTCACACAATGTCTGACTGGCAAAGGCAGTAATAGAAAAGGCCCTAAAAGTACCCAGGGAAGTGCCTTAACCACCAGACTTTCAGCCATTCCAGAGACTAGTGCTCTCATTCCCTCTTGTTTGCAGCTGTTTCACTTTGTGCTAATTAAATATTCACCGGCTGACGAAGAAAGAGCATGGCTCGGGTCTACTAGGTAGGGAATTCAGACGGGGGAGCGCTGGGCTCCAGGCCCTTCTCCACCGAGTGTGTCACTTTTGCATTAAATATTCAGTGCCCTCAGTACTACATGACAGTAGCGTGCTCCCTCCCGGACACGTTCTCCTGCTCTGGCTCAGTGGCTGTTCAAGCGTGCCACGCGAGGTGGGACAGCTTCAGCTAAAGGGAATCAAGTGCCTCTGCTTAAACTATAGCACCCTCTGTTTATCTCTGGGGCACTCTCCTGTGACATGAGGCCTCTAATCCCTTCCTGCTGAAGCCAGGGAGTCCTGATCATCATGAGGGAGGAAGGGCCTGGTGGAAAGCAGGAATCTGTTGTTATGCAATTAAAGGCTGCACCATGAGTCGTACAGGCAAGGGAGGGCTTTGGGAAGGGAGGAGAACTGAGATGAGGAGCATTTGGTTTCATTTAATATTCCAGGAGGGCTCATGGCTGGAGGAACATTGATCATAATGAATCGGGCTGTTCCCTGTTTGAGGCATCCCCAGGCAGGCAGAGTTTCTTCCTAGTCAGTTTGTGGAACTGGTAGGGGGTCCAGTCCCTGTAACCTGGAGCTTGCCACAGCCACATGGAGGTGGCAGGAGCTTTGCTGCATTGGGTTTCAGCAGGAGTAGGACCAGCAGGGCTCCCCTGCTGTCCTCAGCCCCCTCTTGGCTGACAATGAGGATGTTTAACAGCAGAGAGAGAAAAGAGCAGCTAACCACCCAGTTGGCTGCACCTTGCTCAGGGAACTTAGTGCACACTGTGCTGCAGGCAGTGGCCGTCCCCCAGGACTGCTGCCTCCAGCTCACCTGGTTTCTGAGGGCTAAGGGGATGTGTCATGTTCCTTCCATGTTCCCACTGCAGATCAGTCTCTTCCATGTCCAATACCAGAGAGGAAGACCCAGTCCATTGTCCAAAGCAGCACAAAGCAGGTGCAGATGATGCCAGAGATGCAGGGAGATCCCAGCCATGTCACTCTAGATTTTCCAGTCCTCACAGAGGTATTTAGACAATCTGACCTGAGAGAGCAGCATGACACCTACACCCTGATACCAGACCTACAGCTCTAGGGTGCCCTGTGGCATCCATACAGGCAGGGACATAGTGATTGATTAATTCTTGTATATTTGTAATTAACCTTCCTGTCCATCTGCCCCCATAATATCACCCGTGAGATAAATACCCCTCTAGTTTCCCATGCTGCTCCAGCGACCACAGGAAAAGATCGGCTGCATGCTGAGCACTGCCTGGTCAGATCTCTGCTTGGTCTATGCTCAGGGGCCTGCCCAGCGGTCTCTGGCATCAGCTGTGCTCAGTGCATATTTACATCCCAACGCTTTTCAATTCAAGAGGTCACCATGTGGGGCTCCATGTGCTCAGGCAATGGCCACACATAATCTGGAAAGGCAGAGGAAGAAGACTGTTAGACTAGCAGAAAAGAGCTGGAGGTTTAACCAAGAAAAGCTGCTGGCTGCATTGTGCCTTAGGATTCACTGAGTAACGCTGGGGAAAAATGGATGATCTAGCGAGGCCGGCCTTAAGACAGGCCAAGTTCAAGTTCCAGCCGTGCTGCTGACTCCCTGTGAGGTCTTCTATGCTGTACTTTGTCAAGGGCTTGTGAAGATACGTTTATAGTGACCAAGGACCTCCATTTACAGCGTGCATTCGCACTGGTGTGATTGGCAGTGGTTTTGTACACGGAGGGCAGTTACACCAGGATCCAAAGCAAGCATATGACCAGCTCTGCCAGGGCGGCTGGGCATAGGTGCTGTCATTAAGAACTGGGGAAGCATATAATAGCCTGTGCTTAGATGGAAAGTACTTTTTTTACACAATCTGACAGGAGTTGAAGAGCATCTCTATGGGCCTGTTCAAATGGATGACTTCAGCATCTACCTATTGACTTCGGTAGGTTTTGGGTCAGGCCCGTCATTTGGAAAAGCCTGTTCCCACACAAATGGTTTGACAGGCAAGTCTAGTACCTCAAGCCAGCAGCACAGCAGACCTGGGTTCTTTCCCTCAACACTGGCAACAAGGACATTGGGCAAATACCCTAGCTTCCTTACTCTGCCTTGGAGTGACATTGCTGTAACAGCTGACATGGGGACAGAAGGACAGAGGGGTATGTGGCTCTAGCAAAGAATTCACTATCCTTGGAGCTCCAATGGTTCTTGCTATTGAAATGTTAAGAAACTGCAGTTATACAATATGAATTACAAGCAATAATCAGATTGCTGAATCTTGACTTTTGCAGATGACCCCAGTTGCATTAATAGCAATTAGGTTCCACATTATTGCTATTATTTTTAATTTCCTGCAAGTAAAAAATATATGTGGTAATTAAAGAAACAGCCAGACTTGGATCTGGATGGTGCTACTACCCAATAAAACACTTTCAAGAGTAACCAACTCCCTGGAGGCCTATCATAGGCGTTAAGGATTATTGCTAGTTGGCAGAAAAGACTATCATGCAAGATGAGCTGGGTTAATGGTGCATTATGGGCATCAGTTGGTCCAAGACACATGATCTAGGAAGTTCCTTGAAACCTTTGATGGCAGAAAAACTAGAAGCAGCAAGGGTTTCAACAGACATTTGTCTACACAGTGTAATATGCATATTTGAAATTCATACACTAGCACAATGAGCTGTTAGTATCACATTATGGGGAGGGTGTTGCTACAGAGGTATTAGAGGTGGCAATTTTCAGCCTAGGTTCTACAAAGAGCTACAGAGGATGGATGTCTGTGACACTGCCTGCACATGCACTGAAAAGCATCATGCAAATACCAGCATGCACATTGCAGTGAACAGGGTACCGTACCTTTTTGTTGCAAAGAAACTTACACAGAAGATGTATTGTCACTTCCAAATGCACAGCCTTTAAGCAAAATGAACTAGATGTAATCACTGCTTTGACTCAGTAGTCAGCTAGTCTCCTTTTCCTTCATTGTTACCTTCTGTTGTGCTGCCACAAAATAGTTTTGGGGGGGAGTTTTTGGAAAGTGACTTGTGGTGGACCTCCTCACTGCACCTCCCCATCACCATAAGTTTTGACTGGGGTGAAGGGAACAATGCTTCATTTCTCAACAGTCCTTGATGGCTTCAAACCCAGGGTGGGACCTTTGTAATGCAGTGACAGGCTTGGTGGCCAACCCCACCCTGTCAATGCTTTAAAGGCAGTGGAGTCATAGAAAAATACACTTCTGTAAAGAAAATGAACCCTGGTCTCCTCACATGTCTAGTGCTTTGACACTGGGAACTGCACTGATTCAAATGGGAGTACTTCTGCTTTATAAAAGAGGAAAATCAGGCCTAATAGTGGAAAAGCAGGATGCCAATTTCCCCACCAACCTCACCTCACCTCAAGCCTGAAGACATCAAACCAGCCCCACTAGACTGCACAGGAGTTCCCCTAAGGTTCACTAGGGCCCATCTCCAATTGATGAGCTCGACCCAGGACTCAAAGTTTTTTCTCCTCCTAGAAAAGACGCAAGACACTTCCACAGGGCTCTCCCAGTTCTCTGTGGATGTCTCTGTGTAGAGAATCATTGTACCCTGCTTAAATCAGATGCTTCCAGCAAACTGGCCTCATTACTAGCCCTGTCAGTAGGACTTCTTGACTGCTTGAAAGAGTGGATAAAATATTGAGGCGGAAGAAAAGGAAGGTGAGAGAAAAACTATATAGCAAGAATAAAAGGAGGGCAGGGGAGTGGACTACAGCTGAGGAAAGGGCAATTCAGGCTGGGGTCAGGGACTTGGCCAATGCACTGGACAGCTGACTGTTCCTGCCCTGGGAAGAGACAGCTGGCTGGGCCTCAGGAACTGGTCTGCTCTCCTGGGCCGCTGCCACATGCTATGCTCCGGAGAGGATGTGCCACGGACAACGCTTAGCCTTAAATTTTGTCTCCCCAGGCCCGAGGGCAGTGGTACAGGACTCTGCAGAATAACCATTGAAGAAGCATCTAATAATTCACTCTGCCTGCACTGCACAGTCAACCCCTTTTATTTAAACCTTAGACTCCATCTCCATCTCCTGGTAGCTTCAGGAAACGCACTGGAGCTTCAGAAGGCCAGGGACAGCCCTCACATTTGTAGTGCTAAGTAAATACATCCTCATGGCGCTACAAAAAGTGAGCATACAGCTATTCAAGCAACTTGTAGCACCACATAGAGGGCAAAAGCGCTACAAAACAGTACCTCTTTCAAAGAGGACTTCTCAGGTTTGTAATGCTACACTTAACACTTGGCCAGTTACGCATGGGGCTGCAGGGGTCACTAGCTGTGCTGGCCCTGGTGTCTGCTCACCTGCCTGGCTCCACCGATCAGCTGGTTGGCGGGGTGGGAGGGGGAGCTGCAGGGTGGGGTGTGTGGTGTTAGGATTAGGGTGAGTGAATTCCCACCGCAACTCCTGGTGCTCTGGCAGCAGCAGCCCCAGGGGTGGTGGGGGCAAGCTGGGCAGTTCTCCCCGTACCTGTCACCCCCACACACTGCAGGGAGCCTGTCTTTGGCAGAGGCTGCTTTTCACTGATTGCTGACAGCCTGCCCTTTTCCCTGCCAGGGTAGAAGGCAGGTTGTCAGTGACTGGGCTCTCCTGGGGGCAGGGGGACCCAAGGACAAGCCCCTCTCACCCCCCACTCCTCCCCACTCCCCTGGGGCTGGAGAGGCCAGCCTTTTCCCTTGATGCAACTTTGGAGCTTTCCAGTCAGGACTGCCTGCCCCAACAGAGCTATATTTTTGAAATGCTACAGAGTACCAAGGCATTTTGGTGCCTCGGGTACAAATGAATGCCTGTTCATACCTGCAGTTTCTATTGAGGCTCTAATTTTATCAGCAGTTGCCACTGAACATGAATCAAACCAGATGCATAGTCCACGGTGCAACAAGGTGAGTGACCAGAAATGCTTGGCCAAGGTCAGTGCTGTAAATACACAGAGTAAGAGGCTGTCTGCTCCAAAAATCTAGCGCGAGAGCTCTGCCGCTGATTCCCCCAGCCTGGAAGAAACCCCGTGCCTTTTCTGTTTCTCGGACAGCATATAGATTTACTCCCTGACAGTCAGTGCCTTTGCCTCGTGTTCATAACCAAAGGACACAGTGTGGTTAGGCATGGCCACAACTTACCATATAGACCCTCTGAAAGGCCCCATGGCCCATCAGCTCTGCACAGCTCTGCTGCAGGGACCCCAGAGGGCAAAGTGATTATCCCAGGAGGTGGAAACTGTGGGGTAAACACCTGCCAGGAAGTTGCAGCCTGAAGAGAATGGACAGAAACAGGGGAAGGGCCTGCTCCACACTGGGGCTGAAGGGGTTTTTTTAATTTCCATTTCGTGAAGTGTAAGGTGAGAGCTCAGCTAGGCTGAGGACCAAGGAACAATGCAAAGAACCTGCTCTAAGACACTGCAAAGCACTCACCAGGGCTGGTGGGCATGAGCTGTACCTCCAAGTAAGGAGATAAATAGACATCACCAAATGATGCAGATCAGCTGTGCCAAGATGTGAGCCAGCACAGCTGATCCGCTATACTGGGCCAAATGCACACCACCCTCTGTTTCACCCATTGATTCTGTGAGACAAAGCATACAGAGATGCATCCCCAGAAATATCTGGGGTGCAAGCTTTCACCACTTACAGAGACATGCCCCAGAGAGTCTCAGGGGTGCATCTCTGTAGTGGGGAAAGCCTGGCAGGCATGTGGGGGGGGGGGGGGTGCAGGGGCCTGATTCTGCAAAGGAATTCCTGGGTCCTGTAGGACCAGGCCTTGCAAGCCCCAGGAGCACCTGCCCAGGGTAGCCTGGAGCTGCCTGTGCTCTCCCATCATAAAGCAAATAGACATCCATTGCAAAAAAAGCAGTACAATTCATGACTACTTTTTGCTGTGATCACAAAGGCAGTGATGGTGTGACAAAGGGCATGCACATTTTTTTGCTTTTCCTCTGTGCCACCATAAACATTGCTAGTGACACAAAGGTGATGGCTGTGTTCACTCTTAGAGGGCCTCTTTATCAGGGATGGGCTGGATCAGTTTAGTCTCTGCGCCCCAGCAGCACTCTGCATGCAGAGGCAGGAGGGGTCTCCACTGCAAATTTTCTGTGCTAGAGGAAAGTTTGCAGCGTTTCAAAGTCAAAGGTTATTTTTTTTTCTACTTTCTTTATAGGCCATGCCCCAGGTCATGCTGAAGCAGTGACCCAGACCCCAAGCCTCAGGCACAGAAGGAACAGGGCACAAGCAGTGGTTGTACAACCACCAGCCCCCACAACTCTCCACAGGAGGAAGGAGAGCTCCTGTTCAGCTAGCACAGAGTTTGCAGCAGAACTAAGACCAGCGTGATTTTAGGCATGAGATACCATGCACAGAAAACATCCCAGCAGTCCAACGTTCTGAAAATGGCACTAGTGGATGGGGGTGACATGGCAGTGCAAACATTTTCCGTGCTCCAGATCTGGCACCAGCATATCTTTTCTGCAACTATCATACAGGGACAGTGAGAACAACCTTGGAAAGGGGCATGGGTTTTTTTGTGTGGCTTTTGGAAGCCCCACACAAAAAGTTGAGCCTGGGGAAGGTCTGTGGTTCTGGATGTATCAAGCCCATTCAGACTGGCTTCTGTCACAGTGGAGTTGTCAGAGACTAGAGGCCCCAGGGGCTTGGAGACCTCAGGCACAACCCTGTGCAACCCAACACTGTTTGCACAGAGTACTGCCGGCAGCAACATACCTGAGTCCATGAGGATGTTTAAGGGGGAGTCATAGGCCTGCAGGAACTGGTCAGGGCTCAGGAGATCTCTGCACTCTAGGAGGTGACAGATGGTGTCCTGGGGAATTATCAAGTCAGGGACCTTCTGCAGAACCCCATCAGGGAGGTTCTGGGGGCTCTGAAAATCAGAAGAGTCAGGAAAGCTCTCAGTCACTCAATCCAAGCCATAAACATGATAAAGACTGCTTCTGCTACCCCTTCAGGATAGCTGATGACTCTACCGCCAGCCCCAACACAGTCCACTGCTGAGAATGGGGGCTGCCATGCAGCTGACACTGAAATCGTGAGCACCAGGACCAGCCAGTGAGATCCAGTCAGCCCAGTGACAGCAATCCCTGGATTTGGGGTGTCCCAAGAACTTGGCTAAAGAGGGGTCCAGAGAGTGCCCCTACACTGAATGAGCTATGTCTCATGGCCCGTCACTTACCTTGGGGTATTTCCACAGGTGCATGCCCAGTTTTAGTAGCATTGCCACGCATTCGCTAATGATGCGCTCAAGAGGCTCTTCACGGGACGTGTCATAGCCCAGGTGCCTTCCTGGTACATTCAGCACCTTGTAATTCCACTGTTGAAAGAGCCTGGAGGGGATATTATGGGACACCACCAGGATCTTGGGATCCAGGACGAGGGCCCTGGGACAGGTTGGGAGAGAAGAACTCAAAAGCAGGCACGGAGAGGGCACATTTCCCACTTCTACTGGGAACAAGGCAGGAGCACACTCTACCAGCTGGCTTTGCTGACATGCAAACTTGGCACCGTGCAAATGATGCTGTTGTGGCTATTTGCACAGTCCTTAGCCTGCCCTCCGGGGTAGATGGAGGTACCCTGTTTTTAATGTGCCAATATTGCTTAGGTACCTACATTTAGGGTTCCTTTGATTCTGTCCAAAATATTGAGTTTTGCCATGAAAAATGAGGGGGTTATTTTCTCTTAGAATTTTGTGTGCAGAAAAAACATCTTTCAGCCAGCTCCAATGCCAGCAATACTCAGCAGCTGGTTTTAGTTAGGACTCTTCCTCATCCTCTTGTGATCGATCAGGGAGCCAAAGAGCTCAGCCACCTCATCACCCTGGCAGGAGAAAGGTGCTTTCCTTCCTCGTTTTAACTACAAAGGACATCAGAGAGCTCCTGTGTGCAGCAGGCTCTCAGCCGGAAACCTGCAGGCCCAGCAGATCATTGCTGAGACCTGCTCCCCAGCTGGTTTGGGCATGCCCAGCATTGCTGCCCTAAACATGAACCAGTGTGTCCCTAGCTGCAGGAGCCATTCCTCTAAGTCAGGGGTGTCCCAGGGCCAGTCCCCACTAACAACCCAAGCGGGATCATCCTTGCCCCTCACTCCCAAGGGAATGTGGTGACATGCTGAATGTAGGCATTTGAAGACCCTCAGGCTAATGGCTGAAGAGACCTCACCTCTGCCCATGCTGGTGCATGTCTCTGAGGTCCCGCAGGATGGAATAAAGCATGTCACTGGAGGACTAAAAGAGAACTTGTTAGTGTCTCCAACACATCTGGTCCTGTTGGCCCCATTGTGCAACACCAAGACTGCTCCCTCAGAGCCCAGGGCTGTGAGCCTTGGCTTTGCTGTGGATGGCTCCAGCAAAGGTCCCCAAGCTTCGAGCACAGCTCTGGCTGACCTTCCACCAGCTACCACCAAGCCTGGGGGGAAGAAGGACTTCAGGCCATCATGGCACAGAGACCAGCTCCAAAAGGGATGGTCCCGGCCTTTTCAGATTCCTGAGGAAGAGGCCATGGGGGGATGGGTGGAGGTATGTGTGAAGGACTTGGGCTGGGGCTGGGCAGGGAATGGAGAAGAGCCCTGAGGGTGTAGGATAGGGCCTTAGATCCCAGGGTCACCACCCTGTGCCGCCGCCTCCCAGGAGCAGGGCCAGAGAGGCAGGGGCTGGCGGGGAGGCAGCAGCTGCCCTCTGCGACCTGCACAGGTGCCACTGGCTGGCCAGAAATGGGGGAAGCTCACATGTGGTGGCCACTACTGCCACCCACCGCCCCATGCCACAACGTGCAAGCCCCCCACTCTGCGTCTGGCTGCCACCATCCCGCCACCTCCGTGGCCACCTGCCACCACCAGAAGGGGTACACCCCTTAAAAAAGGTTGAAAGCCCCTGTAGTAGAGGGTTATGGCGGATGTGCACAGCACCCTAGGCACAGAAAACAGAGCTGACCATGGCCTTTTGCCATTCCCAGAGAAGTCCTGGCCTGGTGACTCCTCAGGGACATGCCCTGTCTCTGTCCCTTTTACCCACTTGTTTAATAATTCCTGTCTATGTGCATGGCACTGGTTGCCCAAGCCATAATGCCAACAGTTACCAAGGCCACCCCACGGGCCAAGTCCCTGAGAAGTCTGTGCCCTTAGTGTCATTGGAATGCCTGGGGTTTTGGCCCAGCAGTTGTATATACGTATGCCAGTGTGACATGGGCATTTGGGAAATCTTTGGGTAAATCGCTGTGAACACAGGGGACTGGGCTTGATGGCCCTTAATGCTCTTCCAGTCCTATGTACCTAGATGGCTAGACTTACCGAGTATTCCCTGTCCACACCAGGTACCAGTGGTAGGGCTGGCTGCCCCCACGAGCACCACGTTCTGACAGTTATATGGACCTCTCTGCTCTGGGCTAAGTCCTGACAGTGACCCAGACCGCGATCCACATTGCCTGCCAGCAATAACCACGTCTTGTTAATTCCATGCATACCTCCACGGTGTGGACAACGTAGGCTGGGTAGAGCAGCAAAAGGCCTGTAACACCTTCCCCACGGTAGTAGCGCTGCAGACTCAGGAACAGGCGCTCCCAGTACTCTGCAGAGACCACACCCCAGTGTTGGCTGGCTGAGCAGACCCCCCCTGCCCCCAGCATAACCAGACAGCACCTCCTCCCCCACCCCACGGCAGCCCAACCCCCTTCTCCGGCCTTCGGGAGAAGTGTCCCAGGTGTCCCTGCTGACCCCCACCCCCCACGTCCTGCTCTGAGAATGGGGAGGGGAGAGGACCCTTCTTTGGCACAGTGCTCTCTTCTGCTCAGTGTGGGGACTTGCAGGCAGCTGAGGGGAAGTTCATGAGCAGAGGAGGCAAGTCTTTCATTTTGGTTTTGAAATCATGCTGAAATCAGGAAACTGACTCTATGGCCCAGGAAGTCCTTTCCAGTGCCTATAATCCTTTAGAAGGTGATTTTTTTTGCGGGGTAGAAAGCTGGAAAGGGGAAGGGGCAAAAAGCCTGAAAAGGTGACCTGGGGGAGCCCTGCATCTCAGGGATTACTGTCTGTGAACCCCAGTGACTCCAGTACTACTGCTCTAGGGTAGGCAACCCTCACTGCTGTTGTGCCAGCGTGGCTGTGCTGGGGCAAGGGAGGTGTCTGCAGACCCCGTCCAGCTCTAGGAGGTAGGAGCCTTTGCCAAAACAGCCCCCCACTGCTTGAAGAGTGTGGGCAGTAGTCGGGAGAGGGAGTGCCCCCAGCGTGTTTTGCTGCTACCTGGTCCATTACTCACCGTGCCAGACCCAGGCAGAGCTGCCCAGACATGTCCAAGAAATTCAAGCTTTGAGGCTATATGGTGTGTTGTGTGTTAAATGGTTGGTATCTGTCCTGTGGACCAATATCTACTGGAACAACAAGACCAAATCTTTACCTGCTAAATTCCTCTTGTCAGCCAGCTCTGGGGAGATCTTAGCCAGAAATATCAGCCTGTGGAGAAGAGATTTCTAGATGGAAAGAGAAAAAGGCCAATTGGAATTGGCCAGAAAGGGAAGGTTACTGAGACGGTTTGCTGTTTGGGGCCAGGACGTTTGTTCTATGTCTGTACAAAACCTAGCACAGCAGGGTCCCGGGCCGTGAGTGGGACTCCAAGCTGTCATAATACTGATAAGTATTAATTACCCTATATCAACATGAGGTCCCAAGCCTGAGACTCTGGACACAGGAAGATGACAGGACTGGCACTGTGATCTTCTTGTGAGGGTTTGGGCGTGGACATAGGCAGGGCCGGACTTTGTGCTACCCCTGACGTTTTTAATGTAACACATTAGCCTTCCAGGAATCACACCACTCGGCGTATCTGTTGGATGGGCCGGCATACTCCCATGTGGATCGTGCATGCCTGATTTGCCTTTCCAGGGTTCATTCTGTGCATAAACACACACCTCATGAGCGCTGAGAGGACACACCAAAAACAGGATCATTGGGTGATGCATTATTGTCCTTTCAATGTTGAGGGACAGGATCTTACAAATGAGTGCACACCCCTACTCCTCTCCAGTTCATGCATCTACCTCTCAGTTGCCCAAGGAGAAAACAGACCAAGGTGCCAACTTCTACTCCACCTGCTAGAGGCCTATGAGCACTTAGGTGCTTTAAGTGCTATTTTATTCCACCCCTCTGAAATTCTCCTCCCCCCCCCTCCAAAAAAAAAACCTGATGTAAAAGATGGGATGCACCCCTCTGCTCCATGCTGCTTGAGGGTAAGATGTATTACAAAAGTAGATGCATTAATGGGGATGACTGGAATCACATGGTGGCACCTAAATCCATTAGATGCCCAACAGGTAGAGCAGAAACTGGCCCATAGTTTCACAGGACACCCTCCCCTTATCATCCAAAATACTGCACCTTCCCAACAGCAAGTCCTCATGGAAACACCTAAGAAACATTTCAGCGCTCCTCCTCTAGCTTTATATGGGTCCAGAGTGCTATATGACCTGTAGCCATCCCTCGCTGGCACCTCACCAAGGAGGCCAGGGACTCAGCAGGCATGGAGCATACAATCCCCTCAACCCAGAGGCAGTGCCCCCGGACAGTTTGGTGGAGGCTTGCAGGAGGCGACTGGCAGCGTGAAAGGGGAAACTGCCTCGCTTCCATTGCACAGGGAATGGAGAGACCAAGCACTTTTCCCAGCGCTGAAATCAGCCAGTGACATTTATCCCTGTGCAAAGGACATAGCAGCACTGCCTAAGGCTGAATGCCACCTTCAGCGAACAGAGACTATTGCACTAAAATAATTTCCAACCTCTTCCCTTCCAGTGGCAGAGGTAGGTGCAGCCAGGAAGTTTTATTTTGATTTGCTCTAGAAACCCTCAATAGGATTCATCATAGGCAGGTGCCTGACAGGCACAAGGCTCTTAACAGCATCAGTCAAACACTGAGATTTTCCTTTGTCCCCAAAGAGCAGAGAATTTGCAACCAAATAACATCCACAGGCTTCTGTTGACATTTCTGTCAAGTGCCTTCTCCTGTGGAGTGAGTCGGGGCAGGAGTGGAAAGGTCCTGGAGAGCTTTCATTGCCAGAATAAGGTCACGGCTGCAAGCTGCTGTCTCAGAACATCAGTGGTGCTAATTTTAGTGCGTCCTTCAGGGAAAACAACTTGGAGGTGACAGTGGAAAGATTTTTTATACATAAAGAAGTTATTTAAAGGGTAAATATGGGATGATTATCTCTTGGACTTGCTGGCTCTAAACAGCAATGCTTTGAGATGAGGGAGGATGATGCAGTTTTAATATAATAGGGCTCAGAGACCCCAACAGAGATCAGTGCCCCATTTTGCTGGGCACTGCACATGCATTTATTTATTTATTCACTTTATATGCCACCCTTCCCAACAAGGCCCAGGCCAAGGAGTTTGTAGGAAGGCAAAGCCAGAACCCAAACCCAGAACCCTTGCCTTCAGCCTCTTCACTTGAAGAACAACCCTCCTCTTGTGAGACTTGTGTCTTTTTTGCTCAGAGCCGTCACTGTCTGCTTCCATGTGTTGTTTTGCGCTGTCGTATGGCAGGGCATGCTTGAGACAGGCTCTGCTGGGGATGTGGCTTAGACATGCCCCTTCCAAAATGTATCTGGCAAGTAGTCCGATTACCTGTACTGTGACAGCCATCTCTTTGGGTGGGCTCCTCTTTGTAACAGGAAGGACCTGCATGGTTTTGCATTCAGTGAAAAATGTGTCTCTTGAGACGGCTGACAGTAATCTGAACGGTGACCACTGTCTCAGACAAACAGATGACCCCAACATTCGGTTAGTGCTTGATTTCTCCGTCTGACAGAAGGCCTCTGTAAATGAAGCATAACTGACTTCTTGAATGATCAGAGGGGAAATAAAGGTGGCCCAAACTGGACAAGAGGATCTGTAGCTACAAGCAAGCTGTTATTGGCCAATGGCCAGATATTAAGGCTATTCATGGTATGGCACCTTCCACTATGAGTAGCCCATTGACTTGCATGCATCAAATACTGACGATGCTACAAAAATCTTGCCAGCAGCACTTCAGCGAGGACACCCCCACACCATCAGTCAACTACCACAACCCATTCAGCACTTGGAGCCTCCCCAGGGGCTCTTCATGCCCTGGTGGTGTAGCTGCTGAGTGGGGCTGTGCAGACTCACTTCTGCCAGCTGCTGCCAGAACTTCCCGTTGCTCAGCTAAGTAAATGTAGATCTAGCCTGTGAGGAAGAGCTTCACTCTCGGGTCTACATAAAAGTTATAAGGTGCCTAGGAGCTTAGATTGAAAGCTGCTCCAGGATTTGGGGCCTGAAATGTCAGGAGTTTCTAGATCCAGATCGATGGAAGAAGCTGTAAAGCCCCTAAAGACAGCAAGCCCAGTCCAGAAGTTGAGTCCTAGAAAAGAATTGCCTGCACCCAGATACAAGTTTAAGAGAAAACTTAAGTTTAAGCTGTACTTTTACCAGCCCGGAGATTAGGTTGAAGTCCTTCCAAGGCAGAAGATGATCACAGCCTTGGGCACGTGCCTTCACCAAGGTACTATGTGTTCACATCATGTCTCCAACCTCCTCATGGTATTTCCTTATCTTCAGCTCACACCAGTCCAGAGCCATCCTCCCCGCCCCCTTGTATCCAACCCCTTATCCACACCGTGCACTTCCAGTACCTCCCTTTTTCTCACTGCTAGACAGCTACAGAACTGGAGAGCAAAGAGCAGGAAGCCCCTTGCCCAGATGACAATACTAACCGTTTCCTCACTGGCCTGGATTGCTCTCCGGCTGAGGATGAGTTGAAGGAAATTGGTCCTGTCTTCCTTCACTGTTAAATCCTTTGCCTTCTTCCTCAGCTTCCCAGCCTGCTCACAGCCAGCCATCCCCTGCTTGCTCTCTCACTCCTCCTACACAGTAATGGCACTCAGTGCCTTAAATTAAAATCTCAAATCCTGGTTTGGCTTCCAGAAACCAGATACTGGTACCAGAAGACACAAGTCCGGTGTCTGAATTACGCTGGCTTTAAGGACGACAAGACTCTGGGCAGGAAAAAAACAGTTCACAAAGAAGTTTTCCCGTGTCTTAGCAGCAGAGCCCAGTTCTTGGGTTTATCCATTTGGTTTCATTGTTTGCTGGCATTTTCTGTTGGCAGCTTAGCCAAAGGGGAGGAGTGTTGCTCAGGCAACACATGGCATCTATAGCTCCTTCCTTTCCTGAAGGCTTTGAGTGATTACAGACGCAGCAGAGGCCTACGTGCTTGCTGCTTTGTGATTAGCTGGGGATGTTACTTGAGCCTGGCTCCAGGTAGGGTGCTGCTCAGGGCAGCAGTCACAGCATACCTCTGGCTTCAGAAGCAAGCTCTGCAGATAGGGCCACAGCAAATGCCTTTGGGAAGCCATGTTGTTGCATTGCTTCCTCTTCAGAGTCTGGTTTAACTTTCAGAGGAGGTAGAAGACAGGTTATTTCATCACCGAGGAACGGAAGAAGTCTGGCAGCACTGGTGAGTTGCAGGTACTGGAGCTGGCATGCTATTTAGCATCTTTTTCCCCAAATTGTGCATTTCAGAGGCCTGGCTCCTGACTTCAAAGGAACAGGGCTGTACTGCGGAGGGTGCAACCGAGCCGTCAAAGGGAGGTCCCGGGGAGAAGGGAGCCTGGGGGCACGGTGCGCCTGGGAGAGACCATGCCATTGCTGACCACTTCTCTCCTGTGCTGCTGAAGCCAGGGACAGTGACTCGAGGCCCCATTTGTGGGAATTACCTACCTGCCTGCCTGCGGTCTCTGCCTGGAGCCTGAGGAGAGGCTGGTGGTTCTGGCTGTGGATACCCGTGCCCTGCCTGGCCTCACTGTATCTGCATAGTTTGGCAAAGAGCAACAATTTCAACAGAAAATCGTTGCTCTGAAACACCTTTGAGCAGTGATTCTCAACCAGAGATGCCGTGAGAGCCTTTTAAGGGTGCTGCGGGGCGGGCTGCTGCACAATATTAGCACTTCGAGGTGTGCAAGCACCTATATGAGTCACAAAGATAATCCCAGAGGTTTCAAATAGGAGCCTGTGGTGTCACAACGTCCTGACCTGTTGTGTTCTTCCTGAGTCCTTGGCAACACAATTTTTTTATAAAGCAGTTGAAAAATGAGTGAAGTTAGTTTTTGAAATGGGGTGCTGGGACATCCAGTTCTGGATGGATGCCTTCAGTCTAAACAGGTTGAGAAGCGCTGCCCTAAAGCCTGGTGGTTGGCTTGTGCCGCTGGGAACTGGAAGAGGGAGTCTGAAACTCCTCGTGCTGGCAACCTGCATGCCCTGTATGTCGGGTGAGTGCTCCAAGCAGTAGGATAGGGACTAAAGCGGAGGCAGCGAGGGAAGCTTTGCTTCTACCCAAGACTTTATACATGCAATAAAAAAGAGCTCCAAAAGGAGGGGTGAAGATCTCTCCTGAAACACCTCCAGTCTGGGGGTTATTGCACTGGTCTGGGAGGGGGCAGTCTGAATCCCCTCAGGCAGACTCCCTTCTGTATGTCTCCAGTCTGGCTTCATGACAGCTGCTGACGGTGGGCCTCTGGAGCCACGCCTTGAAGCAGGGGTCAGAACTGAAGCCTTTGCTCCCTCCTGGGGACTGCACTCACCACCGCCTTACAGAGCAGGTGGCACCTTACTTGCTTTCCCTCTGGCCCCGTGATTCTTGCATTTTTTGTTTGCCTCTTGGCAGCTCAGGTGGAATAGAGATGCCGACCGCAATTTATGCATCTTCTTCTATTACTCTCCAAAGGCAAATCTACACAATTTACACTCACCTGGCATTCACAAAACCAAGGCAAACCGTCAATGATTCCTGGCCATTTTGGAGGCTCTGTCAGAGCATCATGGCTCAGGGGTTTCCTCTTCTGCAGCTTCCTCCATGTTCTGTGAGTAACTGCAGCTGCATCAGGGTTTTCGCTCTCAAAGGCACAGCCACGTCCATAAATTTTTTTCTCACAGCATTTTTGTTCTGTTCTCTTCATGCAGCCCAATCAGAAGAGAAGCACCCCGCTTCATTAAGTGTATTTTCAGAGACAGGAACAGTGATTCATGATTCTTCGGTTGTAAGAAATTTCACGGTAAAAGCTTCTGATGTATCGGTTAGCAGTGAATTTATTCTTTTTACAAAAATCTTAAAAGAACTTGGCTTGGCTTTGCATTGTTGGCTTCTCTTTCATTCCCGCCCCCGCAATACTCAGTCCCAGCAACATGTTTATATATTCTCACAGTGTGTCACTGCAATTTGCAGTCTGAATCATGACCATTTCCATTAGCAACAATGACCACAAATCTAATGCAAGTTGTCTACAAATATAAGCTAATCTTGAAATGTCTAAACCAGGACTGTCCACCTGGCAGCCCATGGGCGGCATGTGGCCCCCAGATGCGTAGGGTTGATTTGCAGCTCCTCTATCCCCAGAGCTCACACCCAGCTGCTGCTCTTCCCATGGCTTCAGCTACAGCAGCAGCTGGGGCCCCTGGGCTCCCTCTCCCTCCTCCAGCTTCCACATCCTGTCCCTTCCCCAGGGGGCTGAGAGGGGCAGCGTGGCGCTGCCTTGGGCACCTGTATATCATGGTGCAGCGGAGCCTGCAGCAAGGGAACCAAGGCTGTCTGGGGTGTCTGCACACATACACGGTACAGGTGTGCCCTTGGCACAGTGGGGAAGGGGGCCCATGTGTGGTCAGGGGGGTCTGTGGCTCTGACTGCTGTGGCTGATGGGACATGCAGCCCGCAGCTGCTTGGAAGTTGGCCAGCCCTGTTCTAGGCCCTGAAGCATCAACAGCCCCATCTGAACAGACGAAAGAGCTCCTTCCCATCCACTGCCACAGAGCAGCAAGGCCCACATTTCCAGTTTGCCACAATCAACAGAAATAGGAATTGCTGGTGAATAACTTGTTCCACATTTGCAATTGTGCTCTTTTGCCGTGAAGCAAGGCTGCACATACCCCATGCTGTGAGAGGGTCTGAAGCTTTTGGGGTCATTCAGACCTGATTGTGCTCAGTAAAGATGAGACACTAGGCCCTTGCGAACCTTGAGCCTGTCAGCCAGGGCTTTATATCTTTGAGGCGTTTCATTACACTGAACACAGCACCTGCTACACTGGGAGGGGGTCCTTGGTAGAGAGAGGAAAACTCTGCATGGCTTGCCCTGGCTCAGTGAAGCAGCAAGCAGCTCAGCCTTCAAACTCTGTGAGTTCCCTTGTTTTCACCAGGACAGAGCCCCTGTGATTTGAGTGCTGGCCCTGCCTCCTTTGCTCACAGCATCTTGGGGGTGCATGTTCAGGGAGTCCTCTGCCTTTTGAGCTGCTCAGAACGTCTCTTCTTTAAATGCGCTTCTACACAGGTAGACAAGGCAGGAAGAGTAGCGCAACCATTGACTCCCCCCACCCTGTACAGAGCTCTGTACCCAGCCACTTCCAGACCAAGCCAGAGCCAAGGTGACACAGAGGAACAGGTGGTAGGGCAACAATGGAGGGAAGGATCCCCATGCACACACGCTTGCACCACGTATGCACGTGTGCCCTCTCTCTTTCTCCCCCAGTGCTTAGGCTGGAATCAAAAGTGCAACATTTTTCACTGTACATAGAAACCAAAAGTGGGACTAGTTTAACACAGTGGGGGAAAGGAGTGTCATGAATGTTACTTCCTGGTACGTCTCTTATCATCCCGCATGATTCTGTTCACTCTGTCACTTTGTGTCCTCTCCCCAAGCAAGGCAAATATTTCGGAGCCTCTAGAGAGAAGCCCATTGACTTGCATTGGGCTGGTTACCTGTATTCACCTCTGCCTGGAGGGGCCAGGTGAACAGTGGGAGTAAGACTGCAGGGAGCAGGTGCCTCTATAGAGCCTGGCATTACCCTGCCAGAGCATCATGGGATATGCTTGCATGAGCTATTGGTCAAGGAGGAGTTACATATCCCTTCAGGTCTCCCCTGGCTATTGTACATGTACACACACATGCATGTGCACATACATGTGCCGAGAGGTCACACTATCCCAAACCCCAGGGTGATCTGCATTTCACCTTCACTCTCTTTCTCTCTGTGGCTTTAAAACAAAAAACATAAATCTCTCCTCATTACAGGGCCAAGTAAAGGTGTGGGAGTGAAATGCAGCGTTGCTGGGGAAAGTGAGGGCTGACTTGAGGCAGAGGAAACTCCTGGGTCAGACCCAAGCCCTGAGCACTGAATTATTCCCACCCCTGGCCATGCACACACACCTTTCTGATTTCCCTCTGCTTGTCCTGCTCCAGCCCATAGACAGAGACTCTGGCCTCGAAAGCAAAGTCCTCCAGCTCGTACTGGAAGCTCAGGGCGCGTTTTGTCCTGGATGTCATGGCTGCAGCCTGCTACTGTTGCCTAGTGACTGCATCTAACACAAGGCTCGTGCGGAGCTCTGCTCGGGGACCGCCCTCTCCAGCACAGAGGGTGTGAGCACAGCTCTGCCGGCAGATGCATCTGTTAGGGCTCTGTTGCCGGGACATAGCTTGCTGCTTGCAGGTGCTTTCAGGTCACAGCGACTCTGGCAGTGGGCCTCATCCAAAACCTGGTGAAAGCAGGATGCACTGGCCTCCAGAGTGCTCGCTTTCCGCAGTCAGGGGTCAGTTAGTGCCAGGGTGACTCATGATTAGAGAGCTAATTGAGGATGGAGCTGGGCTCTGGAATGAACTAAGGAGCACATCACCACCTGCCCCTTCAAGGACCTGGGGCAAATACAGGGCAGCCTGGGAAGAACAAATCTCTGGTGGAGCAAGATTTCCCTGCATACACTGTGCTTCCTGGGACACTCTGGGCTCCATGAGACCGATACAGGAACATTAAACTCTGAAAGACTCCAGTTCTGGGGGTGGGATTGCAGGCTGGCTTCAAAATGCCCATCCCTGCTGGCATGGCGATAAGAGTAGTCAAGCAATGGTAGTGAAACTATGCCTGCCTCCTCTGCTTCCCTCTGAGATGGCTCGTGGGAGCAGTAACTGACAGCTAGAAGCATCCCTGGTTTCTGCTTTTAAAGACACATGTTTTCAAAGCCTTGTTTGAGTAACGAAGAGCCAGGCAGTGAGTGACTAGGAGACTGGGTGCTAAGACCACTCCAGGATCTAAGCCCAATGAGGACTTTGTTCCTGGCTTTAGAGGAGAAAAGGCCTGGCTTTAGAGACATGGCTTTGCCCAGCTATTGGAGTTTCCAGCAAGTTTGAAGAGCCTTGTGCCTTACAAATGGTTACAAGCAGGAGGTCAACTCTCCTGCCCTGTGCTCATGTCCCTGCAGTGGCTCCCGTCAGCTTCTGATGTCAGTTTAAGGCCTTGGTCCTAATCTTCAAAGCAGCTAAGGATCCAGCCACAGCTAAATCACAGACCGAGTCACAGTCTATGAACTCTTGACGGTTGCCCTCTTCTAGGGCAGGACAGATCATAAGGCCTAGGAGGAAGCTGGTGAGAGCTGGGAGCAAAAGGTGATCTGCTAAGGGGATCTGGCTAGAGGACACGCTCACAGAGGGGATCAGGCCGGAGTCTGTCTGGCTTTAGGAGACACTGCACAGTTATCCTCTTTGACCCAAATCTAAATATTAGCCCCTCCCTACCTGAAGCCCCACCCAAAAAGTCTTCACTGAGGTGGCCAACATCCTCTAGGCCAGGCCCTGCCAGCAGTAGCGCTATCCTCCAGCTCCAGGCAGCAGAGCTCTCTGAAGATGTGACCATTTCCTGTACATCTATGGGTAAGGCCCGTGACCTGGCCTGCTCGGAGCCACATTTTGCTCATCCTTAATAATGACGAGCAGAAGTTTCCAATGCAGGTCCTTCTGTGAGGTGGCTCCGCTCTTGCTTCCTTGTGCCGTCAGGGTTAGCAGCAGGGTGGGGAGAGGCAGTGGATCAGGAGACAAGGAACTCCCTTGGTTTAATCTTTGTTCTCTGTAGTAAGCAGCTACCTCAGTTTCCCCACCTGGACAATACTTTGTCATAGCACCAAAAACATTCTCTGGATCATCCTGGCCTCTCCAACTGCATCTGTTCCCCCCAGGCCCAGGCACTCAGCATTTAGCCCTTCAGGGCCAATGTGTCATCCCCCAAGGTAGAGGCAGTGGGCTTGCTCCCAGTGAGCACTGAGGGCTTGCAACTTCAATTGTTTCACCAGTCAAATACACATTTCCTTGCCTAGTCCTTTCCCCACTGCAAGGCTTCCAACTGCACTGCACTTTGTGCGCTGTAACCCTGAGGTGCCTTTGACTCTGTAGGACCCATGGGCCCCATGGTCAAGGCCCTCACGTTCTGCGCTACATTTCACCTTGACAGGTCCACCACGCTTGCACAGCCAGAACCTGACCCTCAAGCAGAGCAGACGGGCTGAAGGCTCCCTCTGAAAAACAAGCTTAACAGCACAGGCACACGCTGCCTGCAAACTGGGGAATGAGCAGCATTTGAAACAGCCTTGATGATGAGGAAGCTGCTTGTTGCATGTCCCATAGGGCCTTTGGTGTGGCTTGCACCAGCTGTCTCTCAATTGCAAAGTAGAAGCACTTTGCAGCCTGGCTCTCCCATCACTCCCTGAGCTCAAAGGCACAGTCACACATACACACACATGCAGTCATGGTGGTCAGGTTGTTCCCACAGCACCATACATCTGCTCTCAACAGGCCCCACTCTGCTGTCTTGTAAACTCCCATGAACTCTTTCGGACTATCCTGCCTCTTGGTCCTTCATAGCCATTGCAGGGATTGGCTTAGGCTTAGGCTTAGTTAGAGAAGGTCTGTCCTCCTCACCAGCAATACCGATCATGAACAGGTAACTAATAATAGAGACTCCTGAAATCTGCAGTCTGCTTACAGCAGTGCACTTGCCTGTCTTGGGAGCCTGGTTGTGTCTGGGTACCTTCCATGTCCTCTGCTCTGCAGCAAAACACAGTGCCCTCTGACACAGGTACCAGATGAAGTGTAAGGTGCTTCATCTGGGGCCAAACAACCTTCAACATACATGTAGGCTCAGTGGTGACAGCTTGACTTGCACCATGGCTGAAAGGGACCTAGGGGTAATGATCCACCATCGCATGAATATGAAACGTCAGTGCAACATGGTGGTCAGCAGGGCAAACAACACGCTGGCATGCATCCACCTATGCATCTCGTGTAAAACTAAGGAAGTGATGCTCCCACTGTACTCAGCCCTGGTGAGACTGCAGTTGGAGTACTGTGTCCAGTTCTGGGTGCTGCGCTTCAATAAGGATGTGGAAAAACTTGAGAGGGTCCAGAAAAGAGCCACCCATATAATCGGAGCCTTGCAAGGCAAGCCATACGAGAAAAGGCTGAGGGACCTGGGCCTCTTTAGCTTAAAGAAGAGCAGGTTGAGAGGGGACTTGATAGCAGCTTACCGCTGTATCAGAGGAGTGCATCAGGAGCTTGGTGAACAACTGTTCACTAGGGCACCCCCGGGGAAGACCAGGACCAATGTATACAAACTCCTGGAAGGCCGTTTCGGCTTAATACCAGAAAAAACTCCTTCACAGTCAGGTTGACCAGACTGTGGAATAAACTCCCTCCAGGGATGGTACAGTCACCTACCCTGGAGGTTTTCAAGAGGAGACTCGACAGTCACCTTGCTGGGGTCACCTGACCCTAGTTGTCTTCCTGCTTAGAGCGACTCGATGATCTGCAAGGTCCTTTCCAGCCCCTGGCAAGCTATGAATCTATGAATCACAGTTCGCACTTGAGCAAAACTGCCATGCCCTGGGGCTGGCGTTAAGGTGGGCAGCCAGGGTCTGGGCAGCAGTGAGGCCTACGGAAGACTCCCACCCTTGCAGCTGGAGTGAGTGGGGCTACCTATAGAGTACTGGGCTCTTCTCCATGTCACAGACTGCCTGGTTCTGAAAGCTGCAGTCAGTGACGTCAGGTCTCACTGCTCACTCCTCCCTTTGTAATCAAGGGCTAAGGGACTTGTCTCCAGAAAGCTGTCTTGGGGCTAACTCTGCAGGCCTTACTCTCTCAGGCTAACTAGGTTTTATTGAGCCTTCCCTTGAACAGGTGCAGCGAAGGAGAGATCTGTGCCAGTGGTGCTTAGGCATAGGCTGGGAAGTCCCAATGATCCAATTCCCCGGTACAGCTCACACTGTTGTTTAGATGAGTGCCAGGAGGGTGGAAATGCCTGCAGGGCAGAGCAGAACCTTCCCTTGCTCATTTTGGATTGGGGACCGATACAAAGTGCTGGCGTCAGTGACTCACCAGGCTGCGCAATGCTGGAGAATTGACCTCTGTGGTTTTACCAGGGATCTAGTGGAAAAAACCATGGCTCTTAAGTGCTGCAGCCAACCATTACACACATGTGGCATCACCCTCCCCAATCTCCTCCCATCTGCTGGTGTCCCAGGAGCAACTCAGTCAAACACCATGCCTTGTGCTCATTTGACATGTATTTAATAGAAAGATCTGCAAAACTCTAACATCTGTGGACAACAGGACACCCGTGTACAAAAGATCAGTAGAAGAATTGATTATTGCATAGACCTCCGTGTTGAAATGGCCCCCCTGTGCTGTCCCCACCCACCCCTCAGTACCAAAATAGTTGCCTTTAGAAAACCAAAAGTGTCTTTGAATCTGCTTCAATAAAACTCTGTCTCCGTATAGAATAAATACTCTCCCTCTTGCTCAAAACTGGCTCTCCCTCCCCTGGTTTTCCCCCTCCCACTAATCCTCCTGTCTCTGCTTTGTGCTCCACCCTATTAAGGCATGGATTGTACAGGAGCACCACTTGACATGTCCAGACAGCGCAGTGGCACTCGAGTGAGACCAGGCGTCGGGTGGTGTGAGGGGATTCAGGTCCCTTCACAGCTCTACAGGATGGAGAAGAGAAGAACGCAGCTCCCAGAAGGACCTGGAAGCCCAGAGATCTGATTGATGTGGTTTTGAGTCTGGCCTCGGCAGCTAGCAAAGTCACCTTCTCCTGTGTAGACTCTCACCAAGTTTGTTCTGTTCCCTTCCTCCAATCACAGTAGCCCCCTGGCTCATAGCAGCAGCGGTGTGAGTTCTCCACCTTTCCTCAGCTATGGTCTAGAAGCTGGACTCAGGCACTGGTTTCTTCCTGCCCAAGGAGGCTGTGTGGTATCTGACCCTCTGTAAGGTGCCACAGGCCACCTTTTCCACTGGTGCGCTGCGGCTGTGCTGGTGAGCAGTGCTACCATTCTTGCAGAGGGAGGATGATCTCCGCAGGGGCCAGTCGGCCTTGCTGTGGATGCTGACCGAGCTCTGGGAGCGCTTGATATCCAGCTCGGAGCGGCTGATCCTGCCATTGGATAGGCCCTCCTGGCTGCGGCGGCCCAGTGTGCCGCTGACCCTGCTTTCGCTGATGACACCAAGGGTGCCATTGGCGAGCGATGTCCTGGAGGAACCCATGGCCGTCTCCGAAGTGCAGCACCGCTCCACCTCGCTGGGCCTCTTGGTGTCCTTCTTTAGGAAACCAGCCCTGAAGATTGTGAACTTCCCTTCCTGCTGCCTCTCGGCCTCGGGTTCTCTCTCCCGGCCATGCTCCCCAGCCTTGGCAGGGTTTCTTTGGTCGTTGTCCATGTTCCTCCCCTTCAGGGAGCCGTAGGGGAGGGACACGCTGTTGTTGACACACGTGGCTCCATTTGAGTTTGCTTTGCTTCCGTTGCTCTTTGGCTCCTCAACTTTCCTCGGTGGTGCCACATTGAGAGGCAACTCTAGCTTCTTGGGTGTCCTGTGTGGCTGGCCTGTGTCCTCCTTTGGTTTGCTCGCTCTCTTCAAGGTGCTGATCTTCTCCGGGGGCAAGGGGGGTTTGCTGTGGTTCTCAGCTGGCCCTGCTGTGTTGCTCTGTAAACTCCCACTAGCCCTTCCTGACCCACAACCCTCTTGGTCCTTCACAGCCCCTGCAGCGGTTAGCCTAGAATTAGCTAGCAAAGGCCCATTCTCTTCCCCAGCAGTGCCCGTCATGAGTGGGATGATAGACTCATTAGTGTACCTGGGCCGGCGCCCAGACTCCAGGTACTCCACCAGCTCCCCAGACACACCCTGCAGCCTGTCCTTGGATGCAAAGGACCAGCGAAGGGGCATTGGTTTGGTGGTGCCCAGTTTGGGCTTGGTAGGTGATACTTTCATACTGACACTCCGTCCCTGAATGCCTCGCACCAAGGGTCTTGACTCAAAGCCTCCTGGAAGAGGGACACAAATAGGTTAGATAACATGAAACCACCAACAGCTCCCCAGGGTCAGGCCAGAGCCACGATTCCACAGGAAGGAATAGGGGAGGCCTGTTCCAGTTGGGTGTGTGGGGGGGATAGCTCCTATCAGCATTGCTGAGTAACCTGGGGCAAATCACTGCTTGCCTCGGCATCCCTTCCCATCTTTGTCTGCCTGGTCTCTCTAGAGTATGAACTCTTTGTGGCAGGGCCTGTCTCTCACTGCGTATGAGCTGCTCCATGATCTACAGATACTACTAGAACAAGGGGGGTGTGGTCAGAGGTCACAAGCCCAGTAGGTCTGTCGTACCAGGTGAGGAATCAGTCCTGGGCATCCTCTCTGCTAGTCCCATGCTCCATCCACCTACACAAGGGATGCACCCTTGACTAGATGTACTGGTACACTGGACTAGCAGCTGGCATGTGGAGCATCACAGAAGGCCTGGTCAACTGGACATACCAGCTAAGCATGGCAGCTGCTCCCTGGCTGCCCTTACTCTTGGCCTGGCACTCCTGTGGTCAGTGGAGGCAGCCATGTGGGGAGGAGAGATGATGTCAGTGATGTGGAAGAAAAGCCAGAGAATACCATGGATCCAGTCCCACTGGGTGGGATAGCCTTGTAGGGAAGGTGAAAAATGGCACCATAGAGGTTAATTTTATGTATGCCAGGTTAGCAACACTGAGAGGCCCAAAGTGTGAAGGTTCCCTTAACATCTCAGTTCTGCAGATTTGGGCACCCTGCATCCAGGCCGTGGCCAACTCACTAACTCTGTTGTAACATCTGTGATATTTGGTGCTTGTCTTAAAGCCCCAGGTCCTGGGACCGAAGGGAGAATTGCAAGATTGCATTTAAAAACACTGTCACCTTCCAACCTTTGTGGTTGGAAGATACACTAGAAAACGTGGGCCTCAATGGCCCCAGCACCAAGATATGAATAAACAGAGCTCAGGAGGATTCAGTTTTGACCAGTTCGGGGGCTTGAGGATGACTCCTGAACTCCTCAGTCCATGGTGCCTAGCAGACAGGCTCTATGTCAGTCAGAGCCTAGGGGCAGCTCCAGGGCTCTGTCTTGTGTGCTCAGGAACCAGTCTGGCATCTGCCATTCCCTGCTAATTATATATTGCTCATCCCCAAGCCTCTTCTTTAATACCAGGAAGCCCAGTGCCACCTGGCTCCTGTGGCACCAAGAGCTGGTCTCCAATACAATATGGACAGAAGGCCCTATCCTGCTCTGTGTCACACCCGCTGCCCCCGGCGCTGGCTGTTCAGGGACAGGTGTTGGGCACACTGACACAAAAGAGCCTCACCCTTCTCCTGGCTGACTGTGGCGTTCAGGAAGACAGGTGAGTCGGGGGGCTTGAGAAAGGAGGGGCAGGTCATGGAGCTGCGGGACACCAGGCTCTCCCTCTTACTGCTTCCGCTGAGTCTTGTGATCCAATGGTCAGACAGAGAGGAGCTGGTGGAGCCTGCAAGAGAAACCCAGACAACAGGCCAGAGCCATGTCACCAGAGCACGAAAGGCTATGAGGTGCTGCAGCTAGTACAAAGGTTGGGGAAGAAGAGGCCAAATCTCCTAGACTCCATGCAGCAGAGAATGTGCCCAGGCTGCTGCAAACACTCCCATGCCCTCTCTGTCATGTTTGGGCTTGGCACCATCAGGCAGTCTGAGGTCCCATGGTGAGGACCCAGCCACCAGGGAGAAGCCACTATACATTACAGAGGGGCCCGGTATGGTGGGGGAGATAGTTCCACAGGCCCCTGTTTTATTTTTCTTTGCAGGTCTCCTCTGCATACGGCGTAAGCTCATCTATCCAGCCTGTGAACTGGTGCTCAGACAGGTGCAGAGAGGACACTACTCCATGGAGAGGGAAGCTCTGTTGAACAGGAGCAAACCCCAGGCTAGCAGGTGATAATGCTGCTGTTCCCTTTAACTAGGAACATGTGCAGAGGGAGGTAGTTAGCTGTGTTAGTCTGAAGCCAGTCAGAAGGCAGGGTAGAGATGCACCTTTACAGACTCCCTAAACATGTTACATATAGAGAGCACAAGCTTTCGTGAGCCCAAGTTCACTTCATCAGATGCATGTGCCACTGAAGGGCACAGGTACCATGTCAACTGAACAGGTCTCAAACACGGGCTCTGCCAGGTTGTGGGGGGGAGGGGAGTGGAAGGGAACATTACCCCTCTACATCAAAGCCCAGGGTTACGGAGCTCTAACATCTGCAAAAGGCCCTGGAGACTGGCTGCTTTGGCTCTGGGGTTTCACACTGAGGTACCCAGCACTTCTTTGTCACTTGCAACTGCAAATGCTGCCAAGTGAGGCAGCAGATGCTCATGGTGGGGATAGCTGTTAGAGCTCAGCAAATTGTTATATTTGCCTGTTAGAATCATAAAATCATAGAAAATTAGACTCTGAAGGGATCTCAAGAGGTCATCTAGTCCAACCCCGTTCTCAAAGCAGCACCTATATTATCCCAGCCAAGGCTCTGTCTAGCTGGGTCTCAACAACCTTCGAGGAAGGAGATCCCACAACCTCTCTGGGTAGCCTGTTCCAGTCTTTACCACCCTCCTTGTGAAGGGTTTTGGAAGGTACCTCGGGGGAGAGTGACTTTTGCAGTTTGTGCACCAGCTGTGGCAGCCTGAAGCAGCTCTCCCTGGCAGACAGGTGTCTGTTGCCATTACTTTCAATAAACTGTCCCAGTTTTTGGACTCAGGCTCTTTGACTTCTTGATTGAGCCACCAAACAACGCACACAGCTCCCCTGAGAATAAGGCTGTTAGTGTCTCATCTCAGGCATCCAAAAAACAAATCACATAAAATCAGCAGCCACTGACAAGAGTGATAGTAATAAATAGCAAATTAGAGCATGCATTAGTGATTCTATACACGCATGCCATGGGGTGGCAGCACAAACAGGCCAGCACCTCATTTCAGCGCTACAGTTATCCTGCTACAAGGGGCTCGCTTTGGGAGGATACCAGCTTCCTGCTGTCAGAGCAAATGCAGCTATTGTCAAAAGAGATTCCACCACTCCAGGGAGGTGGGGGTGGAGTGAAGCCCTGGGTAGGTATGTACAGGGCAGGGTGACCAGAAGGGCATTTAAGTGGGAGTGGAAAAATAACAGCTATCACCGCAGCTATATGTCCATGCTAATAGCACCAGCAGCCGCATGTCATTGCTGCCCCAGGAGACCAGCTGCTATGTCACACCTCATATATGCCTGCATGCACTGTGTGCATCTGTTCACACATGGTCACATGTGCATGCTTTGTACTAGTGTTTGCATGTGATGCATGTGTGTCCATTTGCTACCACTGTGTCTGCAGGTGTGAGTTCACTGTGTCTGCATGTGTGTACATTTTTTGACGGTTAGCATCACACATAGGCAACCCCTCCCCTTTCCTTCCCTCCCTCATCATGCTACCACTCAGTGATGCTGATGGTTTCTCTGAACCCAGGGTGGACTCAGCCCTGGGCCCCTCATTTGCATCTGTTCAAGCAGGCACCAAGGCAGCTTTCCCAAACACAGATAGGGTGCAGGGTCAAAAGCAGAGGGGAGAGGAAGGTTGGGCCTGCTGGTACAAACTGATATAACTTACGGTCCTGGAGAATGTGACACCACTAGGGAAGCAGAGCTCACAAAAGGCTTGATCGTACACCCTGAGGTGCTTGCTCAGGGGATGAGCCCCACAGAAATCAATTGGGACTCAGCTGAGTGACGGTGATCCCTTGGCAGACAGAGGCCCCTAAAACAGAGAGGGGCTTATTCTTGCTTGGAGATGGTTTTGGGTGACCCTGGAAAGCCTGCAGGGCCTGGCCTGGGCCCCCAGCAGCCCAGGGGAGTCTGGCTGGAGCCCGCCCATGCCTGAGGCAAGGTGCTGTGCCCACCTCTCACGGAGCTGCTGGCCGACCAGCTGGGGATGGCGTTCCGCCTCTGGTAGAAGAGGATGTAGGCACTCCGGGTGCTGACCTCATCCTCCTGGACTGACTCCACTGTGCTGTCATCATAGCTGTACCAGCGGCCATCCAGTGAGTTGCGGCAGTAGGCTGTGGACAGACAACATAGCTCAGGGTCAGGAAAGGACTGGGGACCTTAGAAAAGAAATGGGGACGTTGTGGGGAGAAATGGCCTAGGCAAACAGCTCTCAGCTGAGTTTGAGTTTCATCAAACTAGACCCAGGCTGTTTGGCCAGCTCAGCCCATGGGAATCCCCCCACCCTTTCAGTATCTGGGTGAAGCAGCAGGCTACGGAGCTGGGGGCTAGCTAGCAAGGCCTAGAGGGAATTTTGCCAGGACGCACTCAGCAGTATAGTGCC
Organism: Crocodylus porosus; assembly: GCF_001723895.1. Lineage (NCBI taxonomy): Eukaryota > Metazoa > Chordata > Crocodylia > Crocodylidae > Crocodylus > Crocodylus porosus. Next base: position 19,229,010 of record NW_017728928.1, read on the forward strand.
CGCCCTGCACATTGCCAGGGCATACTCAGCAGTATAATGCCCGCCCTGCACACTGCCAGGGCACACTCACCGGTATAGTGCCCGCCCTGCATGCTGCCGTGGTGATTGCAGACAGCATACAAGTCATAGAGGTAGTCCAGCTGGCAGCTCTCAGGAAGGTACGGCGGTTGCTTCCAGGCTGCCCACTGGCCTAGCACGTGCTGCCCAGTTTGGCTCCTCTTGGCCACGTGGGGGGCCATGTCAAGGCCACAGAGTGGGAACTGGACCAGCGTGGAGAGCTTGTGCCGCCTCTCGCCCACCTGGCGAAACCGCTTGAGATGGATGATGAGGATGTCAGGAAGTGTCCACAGGCTCAGCTTCACCATGCCCTGTTGCAGTACCTGGCAGTGGGGACAGCGCCAGGCATCGTCCGGGGCCAGCTGGGGAGACAGGAAGCCATGTGACAGCGATGGCAAGCCAAATGTGGCCCAGTCATGCCAAGTGCTGGCTTGTGCACGGGGTGTCCAGTCAGCATGGCATCAGCTCTGTCATCAAGAATGGGGGGTGGGGGGTGGGCAGGGCTGACACCTGCCATGGTGTTGTGAGTCATGGCTGCTGGGAACTTGCTGGTGAGAGCAGCAGCAAAGCTTCCCTCCCCTGGTTGGCCTGGTCTCAAGGAGGACCCCTGCTAGCCATGCAGAGCCTGTGGCACACAGCTGAGCAGTGCCCATCCCTTCCAGCAGAAGTCAGTGCCATGCCCTCCCACCAGCCAAGCCACATGGTATATTCTGCTCTGGGGTTGAATCGCCCCCATGATGGTGCTCTGGGCATAACCCAGGGATTGCAAATACAATCTTCCTTTGCAAAACATTTCTATCTTCTCATACTTCCCTCCCCTCTCTGCCCTCACACAGGGCTAGGGGCCTCCCATTTCCTAAGGGGTTGTGGACCAGGCCTGCCCTCTGCAATGGCTAAGCAGGTGATGGCAGGCAGTGAGGAGCTTTTCCTTGCCAGTTCCTGTGCCTGGCATGGGGAAGATGGCCTGGGACCTCCTTGAGGTCCACAGCTCAAGCTGAGAACGCAGCTCATCACATTGATCAGTAGCTTCTCCTTGTGCCCCCGTCTGTCTGCCTGTCTGTCCACCTGCTGTCTCACTGTAAGCTCCTTGGAGCTCTCGGTTGTGTGTCTGCCTGGCACAGTGGCCTCCTGGGCCATGATGGTGGCTGCTTAGCATAAATCCATAAACAGGAGAAGAGGGCGCAGCACAGAGACAGAAGCCGAGTCTTATCAGAGGCTCAATGAGTCTGACTCTTGGTCCACTGACCCACAAATCACATGCCACCTAGGCAAGGTCATGGAGCATTTAAGAGACTTGGTCTGGGCAGGATAGACTGGGAATGCATTCCAGTGCTAGAGTGGGAGAGCAGCGTTGTTGGATACAAGGGCCTTATGCCAGTGGAGAGTGGCCAAGACTCAGCCCCCAGATGCTCCAACTGAAACACCAGCAACACCTGGACTGACGAACCTGTCATGCTGATCCCAGACGCTGCAGCCGGCCAGTGCAGCCAGCTTTGGGCTGTGCTGGGCAGTGAGGAGGCTCTGAGACAATGGGAACTACACTTTCAAGTGCCATGGGCTGGGCTGCACAGGGGAGGGCTGCCCAAGAGGAACGCCCAGTCATTCTGTTAGCTGAATGGGATTTTCTCTTCCTGGCACTGTTGCAGCCTTGTTGATTTGCACTGCACTGGGTCTTAGGGCCTTGAGAGGCCTCTGTATTTTGTGGCTCCAGATGGTTTGTACTGGCTCAGCACACCAGGCTGTAGTGGAACTAGGGGTGGGCAACTAACATGAGCCTGGGTGCTTTCTTGGGAGGGAGGTGGCACTGGAAGAGTGGCAGGGGTCTGCTTGCCACGGGCTCACCATGCACAGACCACAGGAGTCAGCCTCACTCCTCCTCCCCCTGCTCTGCGGTCAACAGCTTCTGGGTTACCTCTCCCACAACCACTGCCAAAATAAGGTTCTCACAGCCATGTTCTGCAGCTAGGTTGGCAGGGGATGTGAGAGGGTTAACCCTGTAGCATTGCAGCAGAGGCATCTCCCTTTGGGGTGGGAAGTAAGGCTGACAGGGGACTTTGCCTGTGGTTCCCCTCCCCTGCCACTGCCCAAAGTACAAAAATAGCTAGATGTCCCCCTTCCAACAGGCCAAGATACCACCTGCCCCCTACTCCCCATCTGCCCTGGCAGAGCTGTCTGATGAAGCCCTGGGCCTCTGCCCATGCCATGTTGCCCCATCCTAACATATGCTCCTTGGGAGGGATCTGGTGCCACTCCAATACCATATCCAGTGCCCTGGGGAGGTAGCATTAGGCATGCTCTTCCTGCCATGGACACCCTTGGGTGCAGACTACCTCCCACTCCAGGGTGCCACCTCTTTCTAGCAGGGTGCTGGCAGAGCCCCTCACTGCCAGCTTGGCTCAACAGTGTGGAAATCAGCACATATTCTGGGCACACTGTCCTGCCCCTCCTGCTCTCCTCCCTCCCCACCCATGAACAGTGCCCTGCAATATTCCTGTGCCTTCAGCCCAATTCTCTGCCATGGGCCTGCAGCCTGGGACTGGGTGGGGAGGGAGCAGAGCCCTAGTACGTCTGTCTGCTTTAGTTAATAAGAGGAGAAAACTTTTTCTCTTGGATGGGGGCTAGGGAGGGTCTCCCTTCCCTTCACCCCACCTCTTCCAGCTTGGGCTGGACACCTAAAACCACAAACTGGGATTTTCTGTCTAGCTATCTATCCTGCCTGAGCTCTCAGCATGGCCTCCCTGCAGTCACAGGCATGAGGACCAAAGCACAGGACGCCCTGGGCGGCCCAGTAAATGTCTCCCCTTGTGAGCCTGGTGACAAAGCCCAGAGCTGGGTTCTGGCACACCATGCTCAGGCTGGTGTCCATCTCCACCTGCCCAGCATAATGTGCCCCAGGCAGTCCAGAGCGTGAGATGACTCAAGGCCCAGAGTGCAGAGTTGACTCCGCTGGCCCTGAACACACGCATACCTGCTCCTCCTTGGTATAGAGCTGGAAGCACTCGTCCAGGGTGCAGCTGTGTTGCTGCTGGTGGACCTGCTGCTGCATCCGTACACTCTCAGCATCCTGGACCACCTCCTCCTGGATACTGCCAAACAGTCTGCAATGGGACAGAGGGGGTCACAGCCAGCCTGCTGAAACTATCTGTGGTTCTTAGCCCTGCCTTTGCCTCAGTGCTTAAGACTGTGTGGATGATACAGTCAGGAAATTCCCCAGGTCTTTCCCAGGCCATTCTGTGGCATCTGTCTCTGTACCCTTGGGCAAGGAGTTTGCCCAGTTGAACAAATACTGCATGAAGTAGAGCAAATCTGCCTGCCTTGTAGAGCAAATCTGCCTGCCTTGTTGAGGGACCCTTTTGATGAAGCTGTGGCCCACACTGTCCAATGCAGGTGACTGCAGTTAGGTGCCCAGGCCAAAGTGTTCAGCAGTGATTCTGAGGGGCCAGACTGAGATACCTTAAAGGGCTGAGATTTTGAGAAAATGCTGGGGGTTTCCCTGTAGAAATCAAACTGTTCTGGGTGTCACAGGTTGGGTGCCCCCAAATCACTAGCCACTCTTGAAAACACTAACTCCAACCATTACGGATGGAGAAGACCCACAGGCAGCCCTCAACTGGCCAGTGTCCTGGGGTAGTCCTGGAAGAAGGCGGCTGCCTGGAAGTCGCGAGCCGATGATCAAGTCTCCCTCGTTCCAAGTAAACTTCTGACTGCTCCACCGCTGTCCTGCCCTCCCAAAGCACAGGCGTGTCCCATTGCTGGCAGCCGGCCACTGATGTGAAGCACAGAGCTCACCAATCTGTCACACACTATGGGACACTTCCCCTTTGTTTGTATTTAATAATAGTGTTGTTAAAAATCACTTAGGCAGCAGTTCTCCTGCTGCTGCAATTAGATTCATCCTTTGCTCCCAGCTAAAACCAACAGGAAGAGCAGTAATTCAGCTTCCAAATAAGCCTAGGTTGGGTTTTTTAACATTCAACTTAATACTGAGGAATGGGGTTGTGCAACTGCTCCTTTCGGTACCCCTACTGTCCACCAGGCGAATCAAGGAGCAGTGTGACCCTACTAGCTTAAAATTCCTTAATTCAGTCGCTGGCCTCTTTGGAGGCTGCCATAGTGGAAGCAGTTTGGGGCTATGGACTTTATTCCCCTGGAGAGGACCTGACTGACATGCTTCCTGACCGAGTGGCCATGCCTGCGGGCTTCAGTAACTGCACAGGGGGTCTTCCTGCCACCAAGTGGCTTGTCCAAATGAAGGCCAGGTGTGTGAATCACCTCCAGCTGTAGGCACTACTCTGGGACGGCAGCCTGCTGTGATGACTTTGTACTAGGCCCAATGACTGGTGCAGAAGTAATTGCTTTAGCCCCTGGATGCCAGTGCAGCTGAAGGACAGACAGTGGCTGTCAGTCTTTCTGCCTCCCAGCTGGGTGCAGAGATGTCACACGGGCCTGAGGATGATCCTCCATCCAAGGCAGCAGAGACACGAAGTCATGGAGCCACCCAGTGTCAGGAGCAGGATGGAGAAGGGGGGCCCCTGGTCCAGGCCACAAACCTTACTAGTTCTGCCTAAACTGGATGTTTTCACTCAGGCAGGATTCCCACTGGGACAGATCTTAATTGTCCCAGTCTTTTTCCCCTTCCTTGGCATCAGTGGGAGGTTCCCCAGAGTGAAGTGATTTGGATTTGACCCACCTCTTAGTTAGCAATAGCAAAGTCAAAGCATCCCAAGAGGCCAGTGAGCTGGTCCTGGCCAGCAGAGAGAGCAGCCCCTGGGTAGGGTGTGCTCACAGGAGACCCTCTGCTGTTCCAAGGGGACTGTGGAGTCGAAGCCCTGGTGTGAGGGGCAGTGGCTGGTCTACCTCCAGATGAGGCAATGCTGCCACTCAGACCCCCGCACGTGCCTGGGTGAGCCTGAAGTGGAGGCTCTGCCTCAGCTGACCCCATGCTCTGTTCGGTACGGCAGCAGGATGCTGGGCACTTACCGTTCTTTGGTGTTCACATCCCACTCCACCACCAGCTTTACATGGGGAGGGCCACCGGGGCCGCTGAACTGCAGTGCTCTGCTAGGACAAGGACAGCCAGTTAGCACATGTGATAAGAGATATTTTGTTCAGGGTTTCTGGCCCATGACGTAGGAAACCAGCACCTCTAGCCTGGTCCGAAAGGAAAGCACAAGAATTCAAGGGGTTACAGTCATTGCCAGCTTGGGATGAACCCTCCATAGAGACCAGGAAACCCTTAGAAATAGGCCCGTTAATACATCAGAGGGAAGTGGGGGTGAAGGCCTGAAAGCCCTGACCACTCTGGTGAGTGCAAGACCCATGCTCACCTCCCTCTCTTTAACTTGGTGCCGGTGGGGTCACGTGGCAGGGAAACTGAGGCTGCTCCCTGCAGGCAGCCCATTCTCTGCTGGCCTCAGGTTCTCTGATGTATCCCTTTCCTGCTGGCCCAGCACCGGGTCCTGCAGTACAACGCAAGGACCTGCCAGCAGATCCCTTGTAGGGGGGCAGTCCGTGGAGCTGCCTTTCACCACTGAGTCGGGCCCTGCAGTTTCCTCAGCTCCAGAGCAACGAGGGATATCCAACAGCCATGCCTTCCACTTCCCTGTGACCTATGCTGGCCTACCACTATGGAACTAAGGGGCTTGGGATGATTGCTGGTTTTGTGGACCGGGTATACGGTGTTTTGTAGGGTGCCATCCCAGGCGTGGATTCTGATTCACCACTTCAAACAATCCCTTGGCCTTGCCCAATTCATCATAAGAAGCAACTCCCCCCTGTTCAACAGACATTAAATGCGATACAGCCTTGCCTTAACAACAGAAGCAAAATCTGTCAACACATCTCTACTGTCCCAACAATCAGCTCCTCCTTCCCCCCTCACAACGAACCCGTCAGAATTCACGGATCTGGGGCAGGACTTGAGCCAGTCGCATACACATGCCTATCCCAAATGTGATATATCTGATCCAATGCACCACATGCTCTCACGGTAACTATGTGGGTGAAACTAGAGAGCAACTATGTACCAGAATGAACTTTCCCAGAAAAAAAATAAAGAATAGAGACACAAATACCTATAGGAGCACATAGGCAGACATGGTTCTTTGGGTAAATGTGATTTCTTTTATTGGGCAGGCTAAGTTCTTCAGATAGATGTGATATCTTTTATTAGACCAACTACATGGTCTCCCATGCCTGAAGAAGGGTGTTTGTGCCCAAAAGCTTGCAAAGAACTTTTCCCCACTATTTACCTGGTCTAACAAAAGATATCACATCTACCCAAAGAACTGTGTCTGCCTGTGCCCTTAGACCAACACAGCTACAACCAACAACCCTGCGTATCTTTTATTAGGCCAACTGAATAGTTGGGAAAATTGTTGTTTGCTAGCTTTCGGGCACAAATACCCTTCTTCAGGCAGAGGAAGAGTCTGCTGTGGATAGAAGCCAATATGCAAGAAGTAGATGTGAAAATGCAAATGTGTGGCAGTGAGGATCAGAGGCCATGGGAGACAACAGATGTGAGACAGGTAGGTGGGGAGGGAGAAGGGGAATGTTGAACTGGTGATACAGTGCAGTTGGTAAAATGCAGATGGTTATAATGTGCCATACATCCAATGTCTATATTTAGTTCGTGATTTTTTGTACCCATTAGATTTACAAAACGATGTCCGTAGGCTTGTCTACAAAAGGCGTTTTGTACTTTCCCTCGGAGGAGCACATTTTTCACAGAACCACCACTCCCTTTCTGACCTCGTTATCTCCGTGCTCAAGGGGAATTTACAAAACACTTTTAAAACGGAAGCTTGGAAACAAAAATTCGTAAGGTGGCTGGATACTAAGAACCAGGAAGTAAACGGTGGCACTGACTTTATGGCATACTATAATCTGCCTGATTCCCCACGTTCTTCCTTCACACTACAGGGGATAATGATCCTCTTCTCTTTTGATAGGTCTTGATCTCCCAGTAATGAAGCTTCTTTTCTTCTGTTAATTGTTTGTCTGCTACCCTTGGGGATTTCTCTCTCCTTCAATTTCACAGCCCTGCAGAACTATTTCTAATCATCTGGTGCCTCTTTTCCCTCAGACCTGGAGAAGAATGCCTCGTGTTCAAAATTTTGTCTAATTTTATCCCAATTTTATGCAACTGGCCCAATAAAAGATACAACACAAAGGTCCTTGTCTCTGTTAGCACTTAGCAAGGGAAGGAATGCAGCCTTACACGTGTCCTTGGAAGGGATGGAGATGCAGAGGAGTCTTGTGCACTAGCAATGCAAAATCGAGGCAGTGAATGGGGGCAGAGGACTTGGTCAGATTGCAAGAGATCAGATTTAGAAATGAGAACCTGGATGTAATTCCCAGAAAGTCCAGCGGGTGCCAGTCTCCTCCTAGAGACGGTGCAGGTGCATCTCCCCTGCTGGCTCCCTCCATGCTGGGAGCTAGCTGCAAAGCTCCCTCCCTCAGCCCCAATACCCAAATCGGCCCTGCAGCCCCTGGGAGGGCAGGTTGGATATTCGACATGGCAAAGGGAAATGCAGCCTGTGGTTTGTGCCCACAGGGAAAAGGACACAGGGCCTACCTTTGCACCTACTGCCTGCTGCAGATTCTGGGGCACAATTCAAGGCTCTGTGATATCCCTGCGGAGATGGAAACCTCCTCCCACTACACCACTCTCTGACGCCACCAGTTCACATGCTGCCATCACACCTCAGCCTCGTTGAATGCCCAGGGGGTTTGGCAGCTTCCATGGCCTCATTCAGGAGAGGTCAACCTCAGCCCTGGCCTGGAGGGTGTAACTGGCTTCAGGGAGCCAAAGAAGGAAGCCAGTGGCCTATGCAGAGGGAAAAGCTGGCCTCCTGCCTCAGGTTAGTGTCCATTTTCTGGCTATGCCACAAATTCCCTACAGGACTCTTGCCACGTCACTTCACCTTTCCTGTGAAACAGAGCCTTCACCTCTGCTTTGGGGCAGAGTGTCCCCCCCGTGCACCTGTGCAGCGACCAAGACGTGGGGTCTGGTACCAACCACGTGCAACAGCGGCGACCAGCCCCAAGTGGCAATGCACCAGCAAGTTGTTTCATGGCTAGGGCTGGGGCCTTTGCAGTAGTCGTGGGCTTTGCATCATCTGGATTCTTGCCTCTTTCCCCCTGTGGCTCCCCCACCCTTCTCCCTTTCCCTTGATCTGACGAGCATGGCTCCACCTTCCCTGCAGCAAGCCAACAAATCCACCAGCTGGGATATTAGCAACTGTGTCATTCCGGTCCCACAACCACCTACCATGTGATTAGCAACCACTACTGCTAGATGACGGCCCAATCTGCTCTCCGCTTCACAGGAGATGTTATCTGAACTAACATTATCTCTGAACAGAATTTGAGCGAGGAGCAGAGAGATGTTCATAATTCATGGGCCCTTCATGGATGTACTGCTGGGCCACAGGAGTAGGCGGTATGGGAGCACAGCACAAGTGTGCAGGTGCAAGGGAATTGGCATGATGAGCTCACTGTGCCTATAGCAGGAGGCACCAGCCGGGGGAATTAAAAAGTAAGGCCCACTGTATGCTTGCACAGCTGGGGTATAAGAGGGTATTAACATGACTGGACCACACGACATTACACAGAGGCTTTAACCAATCCAGTAGTAGCACTAACTTCTGTGCCCCGGCAAACTGTAGCTGCCTACTTCCCAACACTGACTAGAGGAAGAAATCAGCTGCCAGTGTCATTCCCACTTTGTGCTTGCTACAGAAGCTGCAAAAGGTACCCCTGCTGGGCCCACACAGCCTGGCTGGCCATCGTGCCCGCCAGGCCAAGCATAAGCATTCACCTGGAACAAGGAAGTAATTGCCTAGAAGAAATGAGAAACCACGCTGGAGTGAAGGAGCTGGGAAGACTCCCAGGGCAGTGCTGCTCCTGCCACCCGCCTGACTTTCCCTTGCCAAGGCCGTGATGCCCGGCATGGTATATTACAGGCAGAGCGAGACAGATACAAGAGGCAGCAGCAAATCCTCCCTGTCTAATTAGCAGCTGGATGTAGGACAGTAACACTGCACTTTACTAGGGAACATCAATAAGAGCTGTGCAATTGATTCGGTGCATGCTTCAGGCAGCAAGGCACTTCCAGGTGGCAAGTGATTTCACGAGATTCCCGTCTAAGGGTTACCTCCATCCCCAGGCTTCTTGCAGAGAGGAAGCAGATAGGAGAAACCAGCTCACCAGAACAGAATATAGCTGTAGGAGGGATCCCTGTTGCTGGGAAGTAGGGTAGCACAGTGGGTCTGATCCAAGCGTCCCTGCTTGCTAAAGAGACGCTGCCCTGAGTTTGGGCTTCAGTGGAATTAAAAGCAGGGCTTGGGGAAATAAAAAGCCAGGTCTGAGGCAAACTCAATACGTAGCAGCTCACCCAGGAACACTTTAGGCCACACTCAACACAGCTCAACACTCAGGGCACTTCTGGAAATCTGGCCATTTGTGTCAATGGCTAAGTGGGAGCTGAGCTCTTTGAAGTAGTCTGGCAGGTCCTGAGCACTTGGCAATCTGACCCACTAAGGGGCTGAGCCCCTGGGAGCTGGGAAGTGACTGGAAACAGTAAAGCTGACCGGTGGCCCAACTCAGCAGGGCACATGTAAGCAGCTTGCAAACACTGGCTCTAAAGCATAACATCGATATGGCACGCTCATCTGTGCACCTAACCATGCACCACAAATATGGGGCAGTATCAGGAAGCTGAGGTCACCAAGGGAGAGTGGCCAGGAATGGCCTCTGTGTCTCCTGCTCCTGGGCTCGGTGTATTAACCACCCATGCACTGCGCCTCCACTATTTCAGTCGCAGGCTCCTAATTTACTACTGGGTCTCCTCACAAGCCCTGTCACCTGGAATGGCTACCACTGGATCCCACCCCCATCTGCCAAGTCACTGCCTGGAAAACGAATCCCATCTCATTTCCAGCTCCCAGGAGAGCAATCTTCCATTGCAGGGTCCCACACCTGAGACCTCAGCCAGCTAGGAGGGATGCTCAGCTTGCTGGATGAGCTAATGAGCTGCCGCCAGCCACAAAAGGTGCCCATGGCAACCACGTCAACAGCAGAACAATTGGGCTCCTGACAGAGCTGCAGAGAGCCAGCAAGGGTGGAGAAATATTTACAGCTCAGAGTAAGAGGAAGCAAGGTAGTGGCGCGTGAAGTCCAGGGCACGGCAAGGGGGCTCGGTCTCCCAGGCAGTAAGCACTGGATGGGCCACTGTCTGACAGGAAGGCACGCCGTGATCGCTCTCAAAGAAACACAGGGCAGTAGCATCACCACCACAGGGGCCCTGCTGCTTCATTTGGGAGGAAATGCCTGATCGTAGGTGGGGAGGGAGCTCAAGGGTATCCTGCGTGTTTTCACACAGAGCTAAAGCCAGCCCTGGTCTCCAGCCCTGGTCTCCAGCTTTGCCCCCTCAGCCCCCTGGTTTCCTCCTCACGGGGGCAGCAGCAGCAGTGCACCCCATCACACGATCCTTACGAAGCGAGCAGCTCAGCCACCGGCAGCAGGAAGCACAACCCACACGGGAGGAGAGCAAGGGTGCCTGAACCACCAACAGCATTCCTGCCTGCTTGGTCAACCACTGCCCCCCACCCAAGTGCCTGCCGTGGGCTGGGCAGGCTCTTACCTGTCGATAGCTGGGTGGTAGAGAGGCCTGCTGTCCTGGGGGGAGAGGTAGCTGCATGCCACAGAGCCTCCGGCGACCCGGACCCGGAACAAGACTCCCGCGCTCTGCAAAACAGAAGCCGAGAAGGTGAGATTCCCACGGCGGTGCTGCCCCTATTAGTCTGCACCTGGCACAGCCAGCCAGCGGGAGCTATGACACGAGTGGGGCTGGAGAGCACGGCCGGGAGGATAGGGAGGGCCAAGCAGGGCAGTGGGATGCGTGGTGTCCAAAATGGAGAGAAGAGAAGACAAGCACGCATTACTAGTGAAAGCCACCAAGGAAGAGCCCAAGAGAGCAGGGAGGGGGCACAGGAGAGGGTGAGTTGGCAAGGATTTTTTTTTGTCTCACAGAGCACTAGCACCCGGCTGGTCTCAGTTAAAGTGGCCACCTTTTCCAGAACCATCCTAACTTTTGTAGCTTCCCTGAAGAGGACTTTTGTCTCAAATTTGACAAACTGATCCCAGATTAGTGTCCTGCTGCACCTGCTGAGAGGGTGCAGCACAGTGGTACGTGGTGCTGTGTGAACACACTGCATTGGATTCAGTCTGGGAGCTTTGTGAACCAGGAGCAGCATCAGCTCTGCCTGCATAGCACCTGACTAAGGCAGCAAGACCCACCAGGGCCAGGAGTGCACTACCGGCTCCTGAGGTCTGCGCAACATCTAGAACAGTGTCCCAGTTTTTGCCTGCTGCAAGATGGTCTCTTTAGGTTCAGTAGTTTTAGTTTTATTCATACAGCACCTTTCATCTTAAAGGCTCTCCAAGCATCTGACAGGCTGTGGGTATTTCTCCACCACAGGAGAAATGCAGCTGTTTCTGGGGAGAAGCACAGCTTTGTCAGCAAAGTGACATGAGCTGTTTTAGAGAAAATGAAGCAGTAGTGTAGCTAAGGGGGAAGAAGGGGTGAATGGGGCAGCAGCAAAACTAATAGGGCAGCCGCTGCCTCGTGTGCTGGCCCTGTCCAGGGTTTAGAACTGCCCTGTTACACCTCCGAGTCTTTGCCTGATATGGCAGGATGGAAAGATTCAGGGAAGCAGAAAGAAATGACATGTAACAATGCCATTTGGATCAGGATGGTGCATTTCCTGCTGGGACTTGAAGTCTCCAGGCTCACAAATCAGTACTAAGCATAAGGCCTTATCATTACCCCATGGGCTGCATCCGGCCAAAGTAACTGTCCTCATCCTTTACTTGCACAGCAAATTCAACCTATAGTAAAGAATTGATCGGTACCTGGGCAGCTCGTTTTCAATGCAGCGCCTCACTCCTCCCCAGGGACTCCATGCTCCTCACCTGGGAAGGTTCGACAGCACAAATACAGCAGGTAACTGAACTAGATGGCCACCCACACTACACACGGGTGAAGTAGGATTCTGTGCGTGCGCATGTGCACACACGCATGTGCTCACCCCAGACAGGAATTCATGTGTTTTATCCGCATTAATCCAGATGACTGAAACAACTGATACACATTTTAGGATTCTGCACTTCGATTTGTGCTATTTTTTGTATTGCAGAGGTGCAGGAGCTGAACCATACTCCTCCAGAAGGCTGTCGATAAACAGAGCTGCTGGGTGAATTCTCCTCCCATCCAAAGGCATAACTGGACATTTCTGCCCCTTGGACAATGCAGACTGGGGCAGCAGTAGAGCAGCTGCTATTTTTTGCCCCCCAACCTCTTCCCCCAGACCTAGTAATGCTACTGCTCCCCCATCTATCTGCTGCTGCCTCTCTGCGTTGACCTGCTGCCTGCCCTGCTATTTCAGTCCAGAACTCCTACATTCCTGCTGCTGCTGTTGTTATTCCAGTCCCAGGGAGCTCTGACAGTACATTTTGGTCCTGTCCTGCGGCAACTGCTGTGACTCTCATCTTGGACCTTTACCCAGGCCTCCCCATGCCCCACACCGATAACCTCCAAGAGCAGCTCTTCCAGCCCTAGCACCTGCATGCAGCTCAGCTCACATTCCTCAACCCTCTCTGCAGCTCCCCTAGCACAATACTGGCTCTGGACACATTTTGGGTCCCTGCGTGCTACTGGGATACTATCGTAGTCCCAGCTCAGGTAGAACCAATGCTTGAAGCCAAATGCTCCCAGATTTGGGACAATGGATGGAGTCCCAGCTACACCCCCAATGCCGGGTCCCGTTGCAGTCTGGGCACGGTTGTGTATTTTGTAACATTTCCTCCCAGCACCTATTATAATTTCTCAATTGACATGCGAGTGGACTAATTTGGGGCCATCTCCCTCCCTGTTATGATGTTTTGTCATTAGAATGAGCAATCTTGGCATTTTATTAGCCGATACATCCTGGCTTTCATTATCTGCTACATTCTGCTCCTCGTTCTTTTGACAGGGATTGTAATGAGAAATGAAGAGGGCACAAAATGAATCCGTTATCCTGACAATATTCAGATTGTAATCTCACACTCCTCCAGACACGGCTGAGAGAGACACAGGGCCACACAGCTCCCTGTGTCAGCATGGTGCTTTAGGGGGTCCAAAAGCAAAGAGAAAATTCAAACAGCACTTTCTTTCCAGGAGAGCAAAGCACTTCACAAGCATTAATGAGCTGAATTGAGCTTCATCTGCCAGCCCCAACCCTCAGGGTGGTAAAGGGCTTTTATTCCCCTGCTTATCGTTGAGGAAAGTGAGGCACAGGCGGCTCAAGGTGCCTCGCTGTCCTGGCCAACAATCTGGGGGTAGCGCTATTTGTCTTTCTTGCTGTGGTAGTGAGGGCTAAGTCACCCCTCTTTGGTGTGTGCCTTGACAATGCCAAGCACAATGTAAGCACTTGTGCTCCTGTGCCATAGAAAGGACCTTCTCACTCCCTCGGGGAACGTGTGCTCGAGCTCTCCAATTCCTTCTGCCCACAGCCCAGATATGCTGTGATATAAATAGTGCCTAATAGCTTGAGCTTTGTGTGAGGGTCAAAAGCCGTTCTTTAAATGGAATGGACCAAGCTCTCATTGAGACACCACAGCAGCCCTGATGGTTTCAAAGAGGAGCACAGAAAGCCATTGTGACCTTTTAATAGCTTTCAAGGTACTGCACAGAAACCATAAAGGAGCTTAGAGCAAATGGAAAGGATCCTTTTCCAGGGAGGGCTCCTGGTCAGATATACTACAGAGGCGCTACCGGGACAGCATACTGAATTGAGACAACCAGGTTTACTCTGTGGGCCAGGGGAATAACCCCTGTCTTTACGGGAGTTACACCCAATTAAATCTCTTTAGACTTATATTAGAAACAGATTCCTAAAAAAAAAGTAATTCCTCCCAAAACCACCACAGTCTCTTACAGATGCTCTGTGTTTTATTAGCATTTCCTGAAGGCATGGGGTCTTACAGAAATATATATGTTGAATCTGCTTTGCATCCGGAGATGCAGCACAGGTTTGCACACATGGCATCATGGCTTCTTTATGGGGATTTGCTACAGGGGACAAAGATGCTTACAGCCATTTGGGAAAGTCTTGCTGCTTCCTAAAGCAGGTTGCATGAGGGCAGGGCTCCCTGCCAGGTGAAAAGGGAAGCATGAACTCAATTCAGAGTCCACTGTCAGGCAGCCTTCCCAAATAGCCCCCTGGCATTATTATGATGGTGCCATGGTTGGCTCAAACATGAGCTGCTCTGAATACTTGACAGTCTTACCTGCACATGGGAGTTAATGGCAACAGCAAGAGTGTCTGGCTGGAAGAGATTCATATTCACAGCCATGCACAGAGATCTGATCCAGCCTGCGGGCATTAACTCCAAATCACCAGCTGAAAGGGCCAGGCTCGCACATCTCTGAAGAACTGGAAGGAAATGCTGCACTGCTTTTTTTTAGCAGGGTCCTAAACACAGAGGCCTGGGGCTCCATCTAACCAAAACAGACTGCACATGGGATGGGCCTATTTGGACATGCAGTGTGCTGTATTTCCCCCCCATTTCAGTCTGAATGGATTTTCTGTTAGATTAAAGGCAATCAACAAGTAAAAAATGATCAAACATCGAGTTCTCTAGAAGAGTGACGTGTGTTACCTGCTTTACCATTCTGCATCTGAACCGAAACAGAGGAAAATTCCCCATTTGATGGGGTGCTGGACTGGAAACAATCAGCTCTCCCTGTGATGCAGCTCCCTGCCCTGCAGAAGTGTCCCGGCAAGACAGAAATGGAGTATACATGTAGGGTCACTACTGCATGGAAGGATGGCCTTACAGTAAATATATGGGGCCTGGCATTAGCAGAGCACAGCTCTATTTCAGTGAAACTTCAGGCAAGTCACTGAGTCCACTATTTTCAGACTTAGGTCCCTGGTGTTAAAGACATGTAAACGCGTATTTAGTTATCTAAATAAGTGGCCTACTTTGCAGAGGTGCTGATTGACTGCAGATCCCATTTTTGCCTACAGCAGATATTCACACAAGACCTTGTGCAGAAAGGCAAATTGCAGCTACTGCACCTTGTAAGTCCCACTTACTTCAGAAAAAAAGGCATCCCTTGTCTAGCCAGTCACTGCACAAGTGTGTGATGAAGGGAGTCAGGGCATGGGGTACCAATTTGAGGAATATGGGAGAGAGAAGCAGCAATCAAGTTTCACAGTGTCACAACAAATAATGAGACATCCCCTTTAAGTTAATTCTCAGTATTCCTATGAAAACAGTATTCTTATTCCTATGAAAACTCGAAGTTTTCACAGGGCTTCACTGAGCCAAGTACTCCTCTGGAAAGTAGATAAATATCCTCACTTCGAACGAAGTGAAAACGGCATGCACAAAAATGAAGTGATGAAGAAAGCTCTGCTGGGAAACTGAGAAAATAACTGGGGCTTTACTTTCATGCATTTGCATGAAGGAATTTGGCCCTGGAGGAAGAAGGGATGGAAAAAGCCTGGGCCTGGTTAGAAAAGAACGGTCACAAGCTGAAACCGCTTAGCTATTGACAAGGCGACTTGCTAAATCTTCCCACAGATCATAAGGTGGCACAGCATCCACCAAGTGTGCCAAAAGCTCCGAAAAGTTGAGTAGGAAAGGCTTGGGGCAGGAGAAAGGGAATAAGAAGAAAAGAAGCAGAATGCCTCAGGGGAAGATGTGGGATGCCGTAAGAGCTGTAACCATGCATACATACAGCGTGGCTCTACCCAAACTACAAAAGGCAATGCAAGGCGGGAGAGAACAGGTCCTTGAATTTATTTGCAAAGGCTATGAGCTAGTAACTCAGTGCTCAGACTAAGCTCTTGGACTTTGCTACCCCCTGTGAACAGACACTCCTTGCCTCACTGCCATCCACTGCTTCCTGTGCTAGTTTCAGGGAAGCCCATTGATCCTGGATCACACCAGGGAAAGGGAAAGCTAGTGAAATGCATCTTTCCAGCCACCTCTCACATCTCTAGGGGCCACTGACCAGCATCCCATGAGGCTGAGTGTTATAAACTCTCCAGGGCTTTGAATGGCAGCTAGTGCAGTGTGGCTAATGCTGGCTGGGACCCCTGGATACCAACACTGCAAAAAGAATACGAGTGAAATTTGAAAGGTCTGAATTCGAGAGTGAGAACGAGGAGTTCTTGCTGGGGTGCAAAAGCATCACACCATCCAACGCAGCCCATGGGGCATCTCAGGTACATGCCCACATCCAGCACTCAAGGCTGACTGGAGGTCCTACCTGGCAGGCTGCGATCCTTTCTGTGACTCAGCCCTCCACCCAGGCCACGGCTGGTCCTTGCCCCTCTCAGTATCACCTTTCCCCAAACTCCACCACGGCAAGCAGAGTCCCAGCAACTGCTGTCCTGCACAGCACCGTCTGACTGCCCTGCCTGGCCAGATTTTTCTCTTTTTCTTTCACAGGCATGAGGCCCAGATCTTTTCCCACTCCAAAAACACTCCAACAAATAAATATCAATACAAACCAAGGGCTGGAGTCTCTAGGCCCTCTGGGACAGCCCCCCAAAATCTTGTTCTTGCAGAACAGTGACCCACAGGCTATCTCCTTAGGTTTGACCCCTCCTTTCTCAGCAGCTAGCCATTCCCCTGACTGAGCTCCTTCCTAGCCCAGGACTTCCTGACGGCACTTCTTCTTCAAGCAGGACTTCAAACCCCACCACACAGGTAGGGCTTTGCTGTAGGAAGCTCAGCCTGCTGACGAAACGTCACTGAAGCTTTGCTTAGCTGAGCTCTAGTTACTACCATGCCAAGATCTTACAGAAAGTCAACAACAGATTCAGGAAGGTAGCCCAGATCTCAGGACTCTTTGCATCTATTCTCACCAAAGGAATCTCTTTCCTCCTCTTCCAGTCCCAATGCACAACACCAGGACAGGGGACACATGTTCAGAGAAAACAAGAATGTCTTGTGCCCTTCATAGGAACCAAACAGCAGGACAACGTAGGGGATCCACATACAAATGTCAGGATCCCCACAGGACCAGATTCACCAGAATCTAAATAATGATGAGGCTAAACAGCAGCGCAGGAGAGCATGTTCAGGAAGCCAAGAGGACACAGCCTACGTGGGCCAAGCCCTGCGCCTGAAAACACTGGTGTAGCCCTGAAGGCTCCAAAAGACTGAGAAGGGAAGCTGTTCTGAGCCTGATGTGCTAGTGCAGCTGTGCCTGTGAGGCAGGGAAAGAGGGAGGATTGTGCTCTTTCTGAAGGTTTGTAACTGTTTGTTGCAGAGCAAAGGATGAATTGCCTGGAAGAAGTGAGGGATCCTGATGATGTGACATGGAAAGCACAACATCTGATCATCTCATGTCACGCTCAGATCTTTTCTTCATGTTTCCAAGGCCGTACATCATCTTTTATGCCTCCAACCTTCCACTGTACTGAGAAGATGGAGAGATGTAGGCTCATACCCTTGATGGGTGAGGGTGACCTAAAACCTGGGTCTCCTGAGCGAGTGCCTGAACCACTCGGTAATCTGAATTAAAACACATTAAATGCTTTCTTCCTCCTAGCTTGTGCCAGGCAGAATTTCGGGACTCGCATCAACAATGAGCACACAAGAGCCGTGTACCTTTCTGGTTGGCGTGCAGCCTATGGTTCAGCACCATGCCTGCACACTGCACACAGGGTAGCAACACAAACTGTGATGCCTTAAATGCCCCAAGTGGCAGTTAAAATGCTGGAGCACTGGCATTTGGGTGTGCAAAGTGAAACAAGGGCATGCATCCCAGCCCAGTCCATTCTCCAAAAACTGCTCTAGCCCACTGAGGCACTCCACTCCTGTTGTCACGACACCTAAGTTACTGTGCTTGGCCCCGCTCTTCGTCCTTTCTGAGCAGCAGGTATAAATTCTTTCCAGCAGCTGATGAAGAGGCTGTTAATGAGAGGACTCAGCTGTCACTTTGCCTTCAACCAGCCAGTGGAGCCTACTCTTTATTTCACATCATTTTGAAGGGGCCTTTAATAAGTTCCCACCAGAAGGTCATCCAAGCATGCAGGGAGATGGCTCCTGCTCCCTCTCTCCCATTCCCACAGCCTTGCTGCCAACCCCGTCTGCCTGGACACACGCACACACTTCCATACCATCTGCCTGAGACATGGGGGCTGAGCTGCAAAATCCCAGCAGCAGGCACCAGCCCTGGAAAGCTGGAACACTGTCAGCTCTGCTCCAACTGAAAGTTCATCAGCAACAAGTCCTTCCTGCCACTCACTGTCATTATCTCTAATTTCTATCTGGGAAGTGGCAGGGGCTGGAGGATGACATCTTGGTTACTAGACCTTTTTAAATCTCTGACAAGTGCCTGCTCAGAGTAATTCAATGACTTAGGAGAGGGACACAATGAGAGGGAACAGAGAGGAAAGGCACATGGAGGAAGAGGGACGTGTTCAAAACCAGGGAGAGTGCAGTGGGATGGAGGTTGTCCTCCATCATCTCCCTGGTGGCCCACATCTCGTGGGGCTTTATAACTTGTTCTGTGAATACTGAGCTTCCCCATTTGGGGCCTACATCAGTCCTCTTCATCAATCTCCCTCCGTGCAGGAGCTTTTGGAGGAAGCCAAGCTATCTCCTCCCAAATTACCCTTCCTTTCTGTGGCTGCCCTTGCCCTTCTGGGTTCTGCAGGAAGGAGGGCTGCACCACAACCAAGTTTTTCTTGAGGGCAGCAGCAAGCTTGTGAGCAGATCTCAAAGACATGCAGGCTACCTGCTGCTACATGGGCAGGCATCAGGCTGATACATGGACATAAATCTCAACCCACATTTCCTGTACAGCTCGCAATGTCAATCTCAAACAACAGCTTCCTAGTGTGCAGCTGGAGGGCAACTGGAAAGCAGCTTATCAGGTAAATAATAAAAATATTTCATGTCTGTATAATGCCTTTTGCTGTAGGCCCCCAAAAGATGCATAAGGGCCCTGTCACTCCCTTTTACAGAAATCTGAGGAACAAAGACCAGGGACAAGATTCTTTGCTGCGTTGCGGTCTGCTTGGCCCAGGAGACAAAAGGCTACCTGGGAACAAGTTATATCTTCTTGATCCCCCTAGTATATTTTCATCTTCTTTGGCTCAACGGTGTGAATTCAAGTGGATGATGAGCTGCTCTAATGTACTGAACTTACCAACGGCCAAGTTCTTTATGGGACCCATAGGCCACCGTGCAGTAGGTACAGAATGCTCCTGATATGGACCCAAGTCTCTTCTTGCCCATCCCAGATCTATAAATGCACCAGATGAGACGAATGAATCTTTTATGGTTGCAGAGAGGAAGGTCAAGTCTCCTCCAACATAATCCTGCTCAACAGGGAAGTGCTTATTGCACGCCACGGCACTGCTGTGTAACACTGACACCATGGATGGGGATAGACAGGGCATAGCCACCCTGATCCCTCAAAGAAACCCTCTCCTCTCCCTGGGTGTTTGATTTTCATTTTTAAATGACAAATTAAAATAGTCCTGGGAGCTTGGCTCAAATAAGTGCCAGCGGGCTGACCCTGCAGAAAGCTCGAGTCCCGGTCACGCCTGGATGTGTATTTAGAGCCTGGCATGAGAAATGTGCATTTAGAAGAACATGCCAGAACCACCATTTACTGGGACAGCTGCACACACCATTGGATGAGATTACACAGAGGTCGGGGAGATGATCCCAGGGCTTCTATCTGGCTGTCAGATCTGGGATATCCCTCTCATTTGTCTTACCAAAGGGCAGATGGTGGTTAGAGAGAGTGGCTCATGCCCTTAACACACTCTGGCCTGCTGGACCTAGACAAAAGTGCGGTTTCCTCTCTGAAAAGTTACACTGTGGCAGGATCTGACTACACTGCCCATACTTAACATGGTTCAAAGACGGCTCAGTCTGGCAGAGAAAACAGTGCTGATCTACTTCAACTCTTTCCCTCCCCAATGCTGAGACCTGAGTCATTACAATTCACTCTGTGATCTCCAGGACTTAAACAACTTTCTCTCAACAACTCAACAACAAGCAGGGCAGGTCCTGCGGGGAGAGGCTACGGGACCTGAACCTGTTCGGCCTCCACAAGAGAAGGCTGAGGCGGGATCTAGTGGCCTGTTACAAACTAGTCGGGGGGGATCAGCAGGCACTGGGGAAGTCCCTGTTCCCCTGAGCACCACCAGGAGTGACCAGGAATAACGGTCACAAGCTGGCAGAGGGTAGATTTAGGTTAGAAATCAGGAGGCGCGACTTCACGGTCAGGGCGGCTAGGATCTGGAGCCAACTTCCAAGCGAAGTGGTGCAGGCTCCTACCCTGGGGGTCTTTAAGAGGGGGCTGGATGTACACCTTGCTGGGGTTGTTTGACCCTAGTACTCTTTCCTGCCATGGCAGGGGGTCGGACTCGATGATCTATTCAGGTCCCTTCTGACCCTAGAAACTATGACACTCTTGTTCACTTTTCCTTGGGCCACTAAGTAAACGCCTGATTGAACCAAGTGTGCTGGATGGATATTTCTTACACACCTCAGCACATTGTGCTTGCCCTGGAGGGGTGCATGCAGTAATAAATGCACGGTTGTGAACCTGAACATACTTGCAGTTCTTTCTACCCTGTGAGGCCCCATGAGCCAAGCACATGAGTGCTTCACACACCTGTGAGGCACAGCAATGCCGTTATTCCCGTTTTGCAAATGGGGAGCAGAGGCACAGAGAGAGGCTACGTAACATGCCCAACAGCATACAGGAAGTTGGTGGCTGAGTAAGGAATTGAATCCAGTTCTCACAGCCCTGGCAAAGGCTCTAACCCTCCTGGTCCAGAGCAAAGACTCTGCTGTACCGCCAGCTCACTGCATTGCTCTGTGGCAGGACAGGGGCTACCGAGCAGTCTCCCAAGAAAATTGGTAAAGCCCCTTCACTTCTGAAGCTAGCCAGAGCAAAGCACTAGAAACCATGCTGAAGGTGAAGCTTGGCCACATTCACCAGGACTAGCTAGGAGGCACTTTGAGAGCTATTTTCGGTCTTCAAGAGCCGTACAGGGTGGCTTGGCCACACCCCGCCCCAGGCAAAGGAGGAGTGGCTGCAGTGGAGCAGGGTGCTCAGACCCTTCCATTAGCCAGGGCTGGGGACACACTTAGCTCCACCCCAGACAGCACTTGCCCATCCTCAGAGCCTTTCCTTGCAGAGACTCCAAGAGAGTAGTGCAGTGCTGCTCCCCACCCCTCCCCTCTTCCCTGGGGCACTGCTGGGTACACAGATTTACAACAGCAGGAAGTGATACGCAAAGTTGGTGGCCAAGAGCAGGGGCCTGCTCCAACAGCCAGACAGCTTTGCGAACCTCCCCTCCAATGGCTGGCTTCACATTTGTGCTTCAAATGCTTTAAGTCAGAAAGGCATCGCTACACAGCAGCTGGTGAGACAGGAATGTGGCAGAGGCCAGAGCTTTCCAGGGTTGCAAGGTCGCTTTCTCTCCTGCAGGCCTGGCTGCTGGGCAGGTGAGAGCAGAGCCAGGTGCTACACTATATGCAAAAGCTGGAGCCCTCATCAGTCTTGCCCTGCTTTCCTGTCACACTCCCAGGGATGCTATTCAGCATTAATAAAGTTCTCCTGCTAACATCAATGATGCCGTCCTCAGGTACAAGGAATGATGCCTCAGCTCACAAATGTCAGTCCATTCTGGGTACATGCTTGATGAGCCATTTGCAGTGCAGTGTTCACTCCCCTCCCTCCTGCAGCTGGGCTCCACTCAGAGCCAATTCACAGAACTGCAAAAAACCCAGTAAATCTTCCCCTGAGCAGTGGTCATCCAGCATGGTCTAGTTCCTCATTGCCTTATATATAAAAACAACACCAAAACCCCCGAAGACTCAAAGAGCAATGAGGCAGGGCTCCAACCATCACTGGCTTGTTCCAATCTGCCACGTTATAGAGCCTCTCTTGCATAGATTCATAGATTGCCAGGGGCTGGAAGGGACCTTGCAGATCATCGGGTCCAGCCCCTCCACTCTAGGCAGGAAGACAACTGGGGTCAGGTGACCCCAGCAAGGTGACTGTCCAGTCTCCTCTTGAAAACCTCCAGGGTAGGTGACTGTACCACCCCTGGAGGGAGTTTATTCCACAGTCTGGTCAACCTGACTGTGAAGCAGTTTTTTCTGGTATTAACCCAAAGCGGTCTTCCGGGAGTTTGTATCCATTGGTCCTGGTCTTCCCCAGGGGTGCCCTAGTGAACAGGTGTTCACCAAGCTCCTGATGCACTCCTCTGATATAACGGTAAGCTGCTATCAAGTCCCCTCTCAACCTGCTCTTCTTTAGGCTAAAGAGGCCCAGGTCCCTCAGCCTTTCCTCGTATGGCTTCCCTTGCAAGTCCCTGGTCATATGGGTGGCTCTTTTCTGGACCCTCTCAAGCTTTTCCACATCCTTACTGAAGCGCGGCACCCAGAACTGGATGCAGTACTCCAACTGCAGTCTCACCAGGGCTGAGTACAGCGGGAGCATCACTTCCTTAGTTTTACATGAGATGCATGGGTGGATGCATGCCAGCATGTTGTTTGCCCTACTGACCACCGCATTGTACTGACAGCTCATATTCATATGAAGGTCAGCCATTACCCCTAGGTCCCTTTCAGCCATGGTGCAAGTCAAGCTGTCACCACTGAGCCTACATGTATGTTGAGGGTTGTTTGGCCCCAGATGGAGCACCTTACACTTGGAAGTATTAAACTTCATCTGGTTCTGGTCTAAGCCTGTCCAGGTCTGCCTGTATCAGCATCCTATTATCTGGCGTGACCACACTGCCCTATAACTTGGTGTTGTCTGCAAACTTGGCCAGCGAGCTTTTCACCCCCCTATCCAAATCTTTGATAAAGATGTTGAAAAGCAGTGGTCCAAGCACGGACCCCTGAGGGACACCACTGGCCACTTCATGCCAGGATGACACAGCCCAGACCTCTCTGGGTCCTACCATGAAACTAATTTCCCACCCACTGAACCGTCGAGCAGCCGAGCCCACAATCTTCCATGCGAGAATCTTCTTATTCTTATTCTAGCACGATCAGCCATCAGCCTGGACTGGAGGTCAGAAGATCTGGGTTTTGTTCCCAGCTTTGTTACTGACCCACTGTGTGATCTTGGGAACTTAACTTCCCCTCTCTGTGCCTCAGCTTCCCCACCTGCCTTCTCTGTTTAGCTTGTAAGCTATTTAAGGTAGGGCCTGGCTCTTTCTCTCTGTAAGTGCAACATCCTGTACAACAGGGACTCAGTCTCTGCTGGAGCCCCTAGAGCTCACATCAGAGAAGAATAAAATATTCATGTCCTCAGAGAGGCCCATATTTTACGGGGATGAAGCTGTCTCCCCCACAAGTCATGGCACCATTTTCATAACGTACAAAATCACTGCTGCAGCACTACACTACTACACAGTGCTAACTTACTACCAGATTCCCATACTCTTACTCACACAGAGGAGCACTTGACTCTGAGAGTCAGGGAAAATGATGATCATCCCTGGAGCAAGGAGTTTCTTACTCCCCATGAGTAAGAATCTGTCTCTTTGATTACATATGAGGCACAAAATACCCTTTTCCAGCTCTAAGCCCCCAGAACCTGGTGCAGGACCCCAGTTTTGCAGCTTGTGACTTGCTGTATGTGTTGATCAGCTAGACCAACCCTCCAGGACAGCTACAGAAGGCAAGGCAAGATTGCACAGTGTCACTGAACACGTGCTACTAGGTTCAGTCACTGGTTTTGCAGAGGCTTGAACAAGTTGGCCCAGGAGGGTTCCCCTAAGCCAGAGCCAGGGGAGCGGATGGCTGGGAGAAGCCCATCTGGAAGGCTCCTAGCTCTCTTGTTGCCCACAGTTGCATGCTACAGAGAGACCTGCTCTCTCAGCAAAACTGATCCACACGCCAGATGGCAAGAAATCTCTCCAATGCACAGACCTATCCCAGCTCCTTTATGAGTATGGGCACAATGGCTGTACAGTGCAGGCAGGGGCAACATGAGCAACCCATGGGCTCAAAAGGGGTCTCCTTCCATCATCCTCAGTGGCTTCTCCAATTTCACCTCTTTAGAGATAAAGAAATCTACCTCTCATGAGCTGAGGCCACTTTTTATGCACTGTAGTTCACAGGCACTTTGCAACTAGGCTACTCCTGGCACTGTCACTAGCCTGCGCCTGTGTCCCTACAGTGACAGCACATGCCCGCTCCTACAGCCTGGCCAGTTCCATCTGGAATGGACAATTCCTTCTCCAACCAAATGGGAGCTGGCAGCAGGATCCAGGGGCACGATTTCCTACCAGGGTTATGCCAAGCAGAGCTGCGGGGAGGTGGAGAGGCCAGCTCCTCCTGCCTGTCCAGCTGGCCTGTGCAGTGAGGGCTCCACATCTGGGTGGGATCTCCTGTGTATGCCACACGCAGTGCCAGCTGCACAGGCAGACCCGGTGTAGGTGTTTGTGCATAAATAAAATGCTGCCAAGCTTTAAAAAGAGGGTTTCTGGAGCCAGAACAACATCTGCAAGCAACACTGCAGCTCCCTAGGCATGGGGCACTGTGACAGACAGCACACTGCTACATACTGGGCTGGAGGAGATCCCAGAGAAAGCATACATGGAGTGGTGGGGTACAGGAACTGGAAGAACCTGGCACTGACTCAAACTGGCTGCAGACTAGTCTCTGCACCCCACTGCCTGCAGGCACAGAGCTGCTGCATGGGCCCCTGGGTTGGGATACATCCTACTCTTAGAGGGAGAGATTGGCATGACTGAAAGCGCTGGGCCACAGCAGTTACAGCATCACTTATCCAAAGGGTTAGCTGTAAGGAACCTGTCTGCATGGCCAGACCCAGTGGGCTGAGCGTGCACTATCGCTTGCCTATTCTGGAGAAGGCAGACTGGGCACTGCTATCTCTAACTCCACCTACTCGTTCTGATCCCGACCTGTGAGCTGGCTTCTGCTGCTCTTGCCTCCTTAGGATGGCCATCCCAGTGTGCTCCATCTGCCTTTGATCAACACTCCACTACAGCCAGGAGAGCAGCAGGGGGCCACAGAGCTAATTAAATATATATCCAATTTAATTAAACTAATTTAATGCAAATGGCTCCTCAGAACTGCCAGCCCACAACAGCCAGGAAATCACACAGCTATTTCTGTTCCTTAAGGCTAAAAACAAACCTCCAGTTTATCCCAGGTCTGATTTTCCTGGGCCTTAACTTGCATTAAAATGGGCATAGGACAGTCTTGTATACAGTGTAGCTTGAATGGCAATTAACTCCAATTAGCCCCAATTGTGGAAAGGGAAGAAGGGAAAGTCTTATTTCAATACTTCACAAGGACTTAAAGTAGGACAATGGGCTTGTACATTTGTAGGATCCCAGAATAAAAGGCTTTGTCCCAGGAGTAATCTGACATTTTAGCCTCAGACTAGCTATACAGAAGGGCTAGGATGGTGCTTGCAGGAGTCCTGCTTCTTAGGCTGAGAACCAAGGGAAAGGGCATCGGCTGCAGTCCAGGCTCTCTCCATCTGATCACCTTCACACGCTTTGCCTTGCCAGTCAGGGAAGCCATGGTCCCATCTGGTGGCTATATGTTACTTGCTCCCAGTGGGAAGAATTAAAGCTCAGGTTTGATGCTCGGCATTCAGGTCAGACAGGACAGAGGGGAGCACCAATGTCAGGAGTTTCACGTATGACTTGTGAGGCTGGAGACTCATTTCTCTTGCACCAGCCCTGCCCAACTGTATCTGCACTGACTTCCTCCTGGTGCATCTCAGTGTGAGAGCTGGACCTGACTCCACATCTGATGAAACAGGCTGGCTTCATGACTCTTCCCACACAGGTGGTAACAAAGCTCCCCCACATCCTCTAGTACTGTCATGCGCCAGTCATTTTCCTGTGTTATCTCCTCTCCTGGACCTCAGCCTCTTTCCATTTTCTCCTTAGAGGTGCACACTAGTTGACACATCACTGGTTCAGGCACCAATGAGGCTTTTGAAGCCAGTGCAGTGTTGCGTTAGTGCTAGTCCTGGATCTCACACTGACACGCAGTGGGACTTTGATCAAGTCCCTGCATCATTCTGTGCCTCAGTTTCTTCATTTGCCTTGCAAAGTGCTTGGGAAAAGCACCCATTGACAGTGACATGCAGAAGTTTAGCATGCTGCTGGCCCCTAGCATGGCCAGCACAGTATAGGAGATACAGATCTTTATGTACTGGCTTTGCTGACTGCACTCATAATCTACAAAGCATATCAACCGTCCCAGAACTCATATAGAGCAGTCTGGAAAGCTCCAGTGTTTTGAAGGTTAAGGTGTGAGGGTCACTAAAGCTGCCCTTTGGCTTTTCTAAGGTCTTCTCATGATCATGACATTTGTTCTATGGAGTGAAAGGGAAGAGTTGAAGTTCTGCTGCATCTGTTGCAAATGGTCACTGACTGACTTCACTGTCCCAGCCTGGGCTCTGTGACACAATTACTGCTGCCTTGGATTCACCTCCCTGCTCTCTCTGCCTTTCTCCCTGATGCTCCTGGTACAGCTCCACTAACTTCCAGCTACAGAGCACCTTAACAGTCATTAAGTCAGTACCAGCAGCAAATGGGGCCCTTGATCCCTTCGCTTTTCTACTGCCCCCTTTGTTATCTGATGCAAGGAGGCCTAGGAATCTGTGGGATTTGTCGCAAGGGGCACGCAGTACATGTTTTATTCAGAACATGTTCTGAACAGGTGCACAGTAATGTTCATTACAATCTCAGCCCCACTGCACAAGGTTGAAGCCACTTGTGCGCCACCCCCAACACTCCCGTGGCACTGACCCAAGCACTGCAGCTCACATCCACTTGTGGGGATGTGCGACCCTTGCATCTGGAGCCCAGTGCCCAGTACTGCCCAGCCCAAGAGCGCCTGCCTCTGGCATGCAGGGGCGAGCCAGGGCTCTGCTGCTGGCAGGGAGTGGAGGGAGGGAGCCGGGAGAGGATGAGACTCCGACTCCTGCTGGATCCACAGGGCAAGTCCAGTCTCTGTCCCTGGCAGTGTTGAACCAGCCCCCACGAGGTGCAGGGGCTCAGGCTGGCAAACAGCTGACTGTTGATCCCAACACCCACACTGCACTAGTCTGGAACCCTTATTACCTCCAGGGAGCAGTCTGACCATAGCCGAACATGTGTTATTTAATATGATCTGGAGATATTCCTTGTGTGAAAAGTCCTAACTTTGTCAGATGATTACACTTAGCATACATTTTACTAGCTGAACATGCAGATGCTCACATTTTAAATGCAGTTAACACATCTTAGGTGCAATGTGCAACATGGTCCTATTGTTCTGTTCTGAATCTGAAAAGCAGGGAGGTCAGTGGGAATTAAAACAACTGGTCGTGCTGAACATCATGGACCCCCAGGGTAGAATTAAAAAAGACCTGCTCAGAAATGATTGAAAAGGTGTTTCTTTCAGCTTCCACATTAAATGAGAAATCAGAAAAACTACAGCCAACCCAATTCAGTGGGAAAACAAACAGATTTTGGGTACTTCAAAGGGCTGATTCAGGACCTGATACCTGAATCACCAAAAATGAACCCTGCTGAGCTTCTACATCCCTTTACTTTTGGGTATTTTAAATAGGAAAACCAATGATGGTTAAATGGAAAGGAAACCTTAATATGACCATAAGAAACTTTTGACAAGGTCCCTCACCAAAGGCTTCTAAAAAACTGCATTGCCATAGGATTGGAGGGAAGGTTTTCTCTGTGGACTGAGAAGAATGATCACGGGTGTGCAGCAGTTGCCACATCAGGAAAGACTAGAAAAGCTAGGACTCTTCAGTTTAGAAAGGAGAAGATTGAAGGGGGATATGATAGTGGTCCATAAAATCATGAAGGGTGTGGACCAAGTGAACCAGGCATTGTTGTTGTTCACCAAGTCCCAGACGACTAGAACTAGGGGGGCACTCACTGAAACTAGTAGGAAATAGGTTTAAAAATAACAAGAGAAATGACTATTTTTCAAGCAATTCCTAGTTAACTGGTAGACTCTATTGTCATAGGAAATGGTAAACACAGACAGTGCAGCCAGGTTCAGAAAGGGACTAGACAAATTAAGGGATGATAGATCTATTAATAGCTGTTGAACCAAACAGTTTGAGATGTTTCCTCGGACCGGCCACCTGCATCCGCAGCCTCTCCTGCAGGCCCTTGGAGTGTGTGAGGGGTGGGGGACAAGCTGGCTGAAGAGTGCAGCTCCGCAGCCCCAGTTCTGCACGTCAATCTGCCTGTGGCAGAATTCACTGCTCAAATCAAAAGGCTGCCAAGAGGGTGGGAGGGGACAGCCACAGATGTCTCTTGTCTGCAGGACTCTGGGGTAGGCAGGGGAAGGAGTGAGCAGCGTGCTTCCCTCCTTGTACAGGGGCCAAGCATTGTGGCGTCTTTACAAGGCTCTCGGAGCACCCTGGGGTGCTGCGGCATCCCAGCTGAGAATCATTGCTCTAAAGGGAAGGAAAATCCAGCTGCCTGGGAGCTTAAACTGTTAACACACACAGGGCAAGATCCTACTCTCAGTGACATCAGTGTGAGCCAGAAGGAAAGCAGTTGTGATCAAGCTGGCACTAGATTCATGGAGCATGCTTCGACTGGTCATCTCCACCAGAAGCACTGGATGAGTTAGCATGTGCTCCAGATGCTCCAAGACCTGAGAAACTGTAAGAAGAGCCCCTGCTAGCATGGACAGATCTGTTGATTGCAACCCCATGGCATAGACAGAAGCACTGCCAAATGACTGAGCTCAGTGCAAGAGACTGGTCTCTGCCTTGTTCAACAGCACCAGCATGGGAACTCTGGGTGGATAAATGAATGACTTCTTTTAACCCACCAAGGCCTACAGAGCCCAGTGTTTTCTCTGTGAGAGTTAGGGCTGCTTTGCACCTTAGATGTGGCTGTGTCAGGTCCCTGGGCAATAAAACTTTGACCAGGCAGAATCTGGCCTCAGTGCTACCTTGGCCGTGGACACTTCCTAACGGGGTTGGAAAACCACGGCGTCCTAGCTAGATCCCAGGCCAGTGTCCTCTCTACAGCAGAGACCAGCCCTAAGCCCTCTCGTCCTAGAACCAGCTCTCTCCCAGCCCCACCTCTTGCCTTGGGTCAGCTACTGCATCGTTCTGCGCCTATTTCTCTACCTGGAAAACAGCAGTAGTTTCTTTGCAGAAGGATCACAAGGGTTTGCCAATGGTGGCACAGGTCTCTGGCACTCAATAGATACTTAGTGGATATGTCTACATGTTGCCCTATGGCAACATAATGATGCATTACATCACTGTATGGAGCACTACACTGACATAGTGATCATGTGCGTCTACACGTGATCGTCAGCTATGTCGCCATAGCAGCACACTCCCGGGGTATAGCACGCCACTGCGGTGATGTAGCGGCGAAATCTAAGCGCGCGCCGCTTGCACGGTGCAGTAACTGCCTGTACTGAGCCGTGCATTAGTACTTCCAAAAGGAAGTACTAAAGCACGGCGCCATAGCATATGGCGAAATGCAGACGTGTTATCTTCCGGCACGTCTGCACCGCAGTCGAAGGTATGAGGAAAATGCATACATAAGAGCTAACTACCCTGCACTGTGATTCCAGTTCACACAGGCCTTCCCCAGCTAGTTTTAAAACAGGAAGCTTGTCTCTGGTGGCTAACACTGGTCTGACCTTCCCAGCATTCAGTGATCAAGGATCTTGGTCCTGCTCCCTCCTGACAAATTTGAGGGATTGACTGGATGGCAAAAGCCCTTTCCCAAGCTCCTCATGCATACAGTCCACTTGCTGCCTGGAGTCAAATCTCACCCATTTCCTGAGGTTTGGCCCTCTGAACACAAGCATTACCTGTCCATTCACCAAAATGTAACCTTCTCAGGCATCACTCCTGCAGGGGATCCACCTTCAGGACTACTCAGCCCATTCTCTAGGTCCTCTCAGTCTCCAGAGTCCAGCTCTCTTAATAAGCCACCTGCAACCATGCCAACCCCACTGGCGCTCTCCCAGCGGGAAGACCGCCTGTCAGGCAAGCTCTGCTAAAAAGAATTGGATTATTCTGCCTTCCAGGCAGGGATCCTGTTTCTGTTTAGTGGTGTTACAATTATTGTGCTCTCTGTAGAATAACCTAATAATCAGTAGTACAGAGCCATGATGCCTCTCAGGGAGAGGGTGCCTTGTAGATGCCAGAGATTATTAATTAATGACACCGCTAATTACTGAAAAGCAAGATAGTGCAGTGTGCCACAGCCACAACCTCCCACAGGCCCATGCTTCCTAACTGCATCTAACATCCAACCAGGGGGTTTTGCAGCCTTTAAGTGCCGACATTCAGTGCGTTCCCCTGCCATCGCCAGCTCCAGCTTTCCTCGGGGTTAAATCCTGTAATGGATCAGCCAGTGCCGGCGTGACTATCTTGTGACAAGGATCTGTGTGTTGCAGGCTCCCATCCTGGGGTCTGGTGGGGGACTGTGACATCCTGGGTCTACCACCCCCTCCCCTGGAGGAGGACAAGGTCTCAGCTCTGGTATCTGTACCGTCCCCGGGGAGAGGAAGTCTGCTTTCCTAATGACTAGGGAGAGCAGTTGTGTAATAAGCTTCCTGTTTCTAGACTCACCCTTCCACATTAAATCAAGCCTCCATCCCACAAATGCCTCCAAGAAGTATAGTTATTCATCCCATTTCAAGGTGAAATGCACTGAAAACTCACTTCAGGGGAAGAAAATCTCAATGGGGAGCTTTCCTGGTATTTATAGCTTGTCCGAGGCTCTGTGGTTGATGCCAGAGAGCCATTCCAGCAAGAGAGCCAACTTTGCGTTAATACTTCATGGGCCACAGACCTGAACTCCTAACCCAGTCTCATCACTGGAAAGTCAGTCTGGCTGCTGTCTGGACAGTGGCTTGGCAGGGGCTTCAATATTTTATGTCATAGGTCTCCAGAAAGGACCTGATATGAATAAGCAAGCTATATCTTCCTTCCACCTGCACAACAGCAAGCACAGATCTTTGGAAAGAGGAGTCACTGGCACTGCAGGGGGAAGGGCCTGTTAGCATGCAGAAAAGCCATGACTTTCACTCAGAGAGGCCAGAAGCAATGAAACCACAGCCTGGGGCACTGGGCAGTACCTTCTAAGAGGTTACCACTTCTACCTCCCCTGCTTGGGCGTGGAGAGGGGAAAAGACACTAAGGGTTTTTGCTACTTCTTGCTAAGTCCATGTGACCTGCAAAGTACTCTTCCCAGGGGCAACATCCTCAGCTGGTGTAATCTGAAGTATCTCCTCAAAATCCATGGAGCACCACCAATTCCCCAAGGATCTTTCTTGACTAGAGAATAGTCCAAATCAGGGCCCTGGAACTGAATCAAACCAAACCATGGAAAAAATAGGCCTGATACACCCCTGCCGTGCTCCCTGCACAGTCATTTACATAGGGGTAAAGTGAAAGTGAAATACTACCATTGTAGCTTATGAACCTTTCCTACCTACCTTGCACAGGTCTGCCCAGGCCCCAGAGTGGTAGAGAAGTGGGTCTCTCAGGGGCTCAGCCTACCTCTGTCATGTTTACAGCTCAGATGGGTGCAATGAAAAGTGATTAACCCAGTCTCTTTATGCTATCCCACACTTGGTGGAATTAATGGCTGGTCCAGTAGAGAATCAATAAAAGGCCTTCATTGCTGCAACAGATCAGAACCAAATAAAGTGGCTGCTTTTAAAACAGGCTGGTGATTTCCTTATTGCTCATAACAATATTTGTAGTTATGTGCTCATTTAAGGGGCAATCTAATCTCATGCTTCAGGACACTGTCTAATTGCACCAGGGGGCAGGAAATAATATTTTGGGGTCCCCCGAAGCACAGATGTGCAGCACAGGATACACTGTACAACGGGCTATGTGCACTATGGGAGGTTTCCGTTGTCTCCCAAAGAAGGGAGAACAAATTTGATGGATCAGTGGGAAATCCGAGGGTCAGAAAAATCAATGCATTTTTCCATCTGTTTAGAAAAATCTCAGGGTAAGAGATAGAACAAACAAGAGCCCCTGCTTAGTTCTGTGCAGCCCATGAGTCACTGGGGCTGTGGGGCAGCAAAATAGAGGAGTGTTTAGCCTGAGGTCTTAATTGATTTTCCGGTATTTATAGCTTTTAAATGTTATTGCTTGCTCTATTAGATTTGTAAATCTGCCCGCCTTAACTCTGAGGATTTTCACACACCATTCAGAATCCGAGCATACACACTGCAGTCCCCATGTCAGAGGGCTACGCAAATGCTAGCAGCTCCTGATTCTGGTCTCATCACAGACAGGTGACGGGCACCCTCTGACCTTCATTCTCCCTTGCGTAGGAGCTCTGCTTAGCACAGGGTGTAGGATCTTTTAGGAAAAGACTGCAATGACTGTGCCAATTACTACTCTGCTAAGGGGCATAATGGGGAGGGGGCAGTTACAGCTCTCTGTGAACAAGTCCAGATCCAACATCGGTCAGAGTAACATAAGGGTTACACCAACTTAGGTCAGTGGAGAATAAGTGCAGAAGGGCTTTACTATGCTAGATTTTTGCCTCACAGGCTTTCCACCTATGCTTTGATGAGGAGGGGCAGCTGGTATATGAGCTGCCTTTGCCAGCAGAGTTTTCCTTTGCAAGAGGGGAATTCTCCACTCATCGTTTGTAACCAGAGCTGCCCCCTCTGCACTGCTCCGGCTATTAGTGATCCTTTAAGAATGGGTCTAATTCTTTAAGAATGGGTAAAGTAAATCCATCCCAAGGCGGGACTCTGATTTATACAGTGCAAAGCTGTGCTCCCATTAATTTCAATGGAGTTTCTCCATAGTTTCATAGTTAGCAGGGTCGGAAGGGACCTGAGCAGATCATCAAGTCCGACCCCCTGCCATGGCAGGAAAGAGTACTGGGG
>NW_017728928.1:19262847-19292161 GCF_001723895.1 Crocodylus porosus
GTCCACCACCACTCTCTGGGTGCGGCCCTCCAGCCAATTTGCGACTGTGTAGGCATTGACACCACAGTTGCCTAACTTCGTAATGAGAATGGGGTGAGAGACAGTGTCGAAGGCCTTCCTAAAGCCCAGCAAGACTACGTCCACTGTGACACCTGTGTCCAAGGATTTTATGACCTGGTTGTAGAAGGCCACCAAGTTGATCTGACAGGACCTGCCTCGAATGAACCCGTGTTGGTTGCCCCTAAGCATAACCTCCCCTACTGGCCCCTCGCAGATGTGCTCTTGGATAATTTTCTCCAAGAGCTTCCCCAGGATCGAGGTAAGACTAATGGGTCGGTAGTTTCCTGGGTTTTCCTTCCTCCCTTTTTTGAAGATGGGAACCACATTGGCCCTCTTCCAGTTCTCCGGCACCTCGCCAGAGCACCGTGAGTGCGACAATCAAGTAAAGTCCTTCTGATTCCTCAGTGTAGCTCTTAACCCAAGAGACAGTGGGAAAAGATGAAGATTGGTGCTCAGGGGTTTTCAGGCACTTGCTGTTGAAGATGTTCTGACACACATATGCATGTGGAAGCACAACCGGATCTCTTTGCACCCTGGGCAGTGGCAACACACAGGACAGCACTGGCTGCTGAGCTGCAGGCAGCAGCATTGCAACCAGCTGCAGCAGCAGCTATTTTTGTACCTCTTCCTCCCTCAAGGATGGTGCCCGGGGCTCCTGTCCCAGTCACCTCCCCTGATTTATACTACTGCTACTGTATCCATGGGCAGGGCAAAGAAAAGAGCAGTTAAGAGGAGAATGATGAAACCTGGGGAATTTTCAGTGCAGGTGGAAGCTGCAGTAAAGACATGGCTTAGATGGGCTCAGGTGTTTTATCATCATCCCACATAGCCCTGCCATACAGAGGGTGAGACGATGGTGGAGAAGCTTAAGCCCTGTCAGTGCCTTCAGTCTACATACTGGCAGAAAGCAATGGACGGCCTTAATCCAACAAAGACCAGGCTTCAAAAGCAAAGTCAAGGATCCCCTTGCTAGCTACGGGTAGGTTCAGAAAGGTCTCCTGATTGCCTGTAGAAAGTAAAACTACTGAGTTTATGTTTTATGCTGAAGTGCCCACGAGAAAAACTAAGCAGATTAAAAGGGCAGAGGTTCAAGCATCTTACTCAGTACTGTTCACATTGAGAAATATATTCAGCAAAGCATCTACAGGCAACTTTGAGTTTCGATGCAATAATCAATCTTCATTTTTGTACAGGAATTTAATTTTGGGTCCCGAGCGGCTTCCAATTATGATTTAATAAGCTATAATTTAATTAAAATGCTATCCACTTGGAACGAATATGAAAGGAGATTAACATGAGCAAAAATTAATGTAACATTTAAAATTCATCTTTTATCCCTATGGGTTTTGTTAATGCTTTAATAGGTAGATCAAAAGTTTATAATAATCTAGCTACAGTCACCTTAGAGATTTTTGTCTGAATTGCCCCAAAATAATAAAATATTACAATGCCCTTAATGTGCATTTCCCATTTTGCCAGTTGGATAGATCTGGGTGGAAATCAATAAGAGTTTGCTCTCATAGGCTTGTAAAAACCATTTCCCTCCCACAGTTAATCCATGTGCTGCTTGCAACCACTGAGTTTCAGGTTCAAAAGGCAAAACTCACCCCAAATCACCCAGTTACACTTGACTGCGCATTAGAAATATCTAAGACTGCAAATTTGCCTTCCTCATCCTGCAGCTATAAAACCAGCCGCTGGGCTTGTTTTAATCCAGAAGCAAATGTGTTCAAAATGTTTGTGATCATTAGCAAATGTTTCAAACAAATCCACTTTGACCAGAGTGTGCATAGAGCTGTGAAATTGGGTGAGTCTCCCCCTCCACTCACCCCAGTTTTAGCTCCCAGTGTACCAAGTTCTGCTTGGTATGGAGGAAATGTCTGTGTGGGGAACTCCCCAATGCAAAAGGTAATAATTATGGACACGCTCTGGGAATCCAAATATCATGAATTGATATTTGGACCTGAAGGCTCCAAGCAAGACCAAGGTCCCATTCGTATAAGCGTTGCACATATACATAGCCAGAGACATTCTCTGCCCCAGAGAGTCTCAGGAGACAGACAGACAGACCACTTGTGGGAGAGGAATCGGGTGCACAGAGAAGCAACCTGACTCACTAAATGTCACACAGTGGGCCAGTAGCTGATTTGGACATAGCATTTCAGTTTCTTGAGTTCTGACTCAAGGCTCTCTCACCTGCCCATGCTTGACTTTAACATGCATGGGGTTTTCCCAGGCCCATCTTGTTACAGCTATGTTCCACCTTGGGAGCATCTAAACTTATTGCCATGCAGGCATTCAATATGCAGAGCTGAAAAGCTTGACAGCATTTTGCTCCACAGCAGGTTTGCCCAATATGGGCTGTGTGTTTTACAGTCACGGTCAGTATTGGCTGCATTTAAAGAACTTTATAGTTGGTTTCCATCACTGACCACATGCTGCTTTTGGCAGCAGTTTAATGATAGACAATGCATTTAGTATGTGTATGTAAGATAAGGGTTTTTTTCACCAGGCTGAGTGGGGGGCGGGGGGGGGGTGAAAACCTCTTCTATTTCAGTACATACAATATGGATATGCACATCTGCCTAGTAATATAAACTCCTGGGATCTGGAGTTTGATCTCAGTTACTCCACTGCCTTCAGATTTATGGTTATGTAGAGGAGAATCTGGCTTGGGGAGTCAAGTGAGCTCTTGGGGAAACTAGAAATGACACTGGGAACTGAAGGGTGAGATGGTCATTACAAAGGGAGGAAACAGGTTCCCTTTGCCCTTCTGCACTCTGCCAGGTCCTGGTATGGTCTGCTTCTGAGCTACTAACTTGGCCAAGGTCCTTAGGTGAGCAAATCCTTCCTTCTCCAAAACCACAGACAGAACCTGCTGCCATCCACACACTGCAATGCAGGGGAAAGAGGACTAGACTAACCTGCACCTGAGCCTCGCTCTTCATCAGATAGCGCATCTTGCTGAGGATACACTGCTGGAGCTGCTCCCACGTTGTGCCTCTGTCTTCTCTCATCAGTAATGGTGGGCCAAACCTGAAAAACAGCAAGCAGTGGGTTGGACATGCCACTGAGAGGGGAATCTCACTGAACAGGCATCCTTGTCAAGCCCTCCTAGAGATGTTTTCTGATATAGTGGTGGAGGCACAGATAAGCTAAGATTCACTGGAGCGCGGTGGGGATGGGTGTCTTCCAACCAGTCAGGAGAAAGATCCCACAATAGTGTCATGGATCCATATGTAGAAACACTCCAGAGGATTCTCTGGCTCCCCTGAAGGTCAGTGCGGGGAAGCTGTGCGGGGTGTTTTGAAGACAGTGACCCTTAGGGGGTAACTAGAGGAGGGTCCTTGCGAGGGTCCTGGCTGAAGTAACTAGCTGTGACTGAAGGGATGCTAACCCCAGGAGATTTTCACAGGAGTTTTTATGAGGGCCAGGTGGTTGTCTGAATGTAGGGTAAGGATACGTTAGGTTTGTGTTTTACCATATTCTGCTGTCAAAACATTTGATCACTTTTTTCTTTTTTATACCATTTGTTCTTCCTTGTGACAAACCCTTCTGTTTTTCTGTTCCTTTACCAAAGTGCCTGTGGTAAAACATGATTTCTGGGCAAATTAAAAAGCTGGGCATGCCCATTCAGCAGACTGGGAGGAAAATAAGCTTATACAACCCAAGCGTATACTTCTGGGAGCACCCCGACAGCCTACGGATTTGTCACAAATAGTCAGAGCCCTAAAGCACCCAGCAGTGAGCTTGGGTTTACTGGTTCCAGCACTTACACACCCAAGGCAATGCAAGGCGGGAAGCCTAGGACAAGGCTGGAGTTGGGAAGAAGTGGATGATGCGGCTAATGCTGCTGGAACGGCACTGCTGAGACCCACACCGGGCCTGCTTGCATAAAGTGGAAATGCTTCTAACTAAATTGCATGCCATAAAGCAGAGCACATTACAAGGCATTTCCCAGCCGATAATGTTTTACTAGGCGCTTCAAGCACAGATAGAACGTTATTTAATGGGAATTGTGATGTGAAATGTGAATTCATTACCGCAGTCTGTCAGCCAAGTGCATGTGTCTGAACTCCTACCAGCCATCAGCCAGGGGAAGACAGTGTTTGGACAGACTGCTGCTCCCCCTCACTCTGGGCACGGGCTCTCAAACTAAAGAAGTGTGGGCTGTACCTTGTGTCACTGTGGCCCAAATGGTCCAGAATAGCAAGAAGACCCTGCTAAGAGGTTCACAGCTACTTTGCCAAATCAGCAGCACAACCAGGAACAGCAGCACCATACGCTTCTCCTTTCCCAGTGATTAAGTAGTAGTAATGCCTGTTTTATCGGGTCCATGTGCTAACTTCCATGCAGCCAGCTGTTGTGCCAAGCAACAAAAGGAAATCACTTGAAACACCCACTTCCCTATCAAACAGGGAATTGGTGGATGGATCCAAACACTTCTATTCAAGCGGGGGCCAAAACATAAGAGCTTCATTGGCAGACCATGGAAGGCAGAGTGAATTCAGGAGTCTATACTCACCAGAGGCACAAAAACCACTGAAAGTTGACGGCATTTTTCATGCTTCTGGAGAGCCACCAAGTCCTAGGAGAGGTGCTGGCCAGCAGACAATCTGTAGAGATGGCTAGCCAAGGGAATATTTTCCCTGTCCCTGCACCCAGATAACATTTCTTGGGTGGTGTGAGGAATACGTGTGTGAGGGATCATCACTCCAACGTTACCAAAGCAGCGATGCACGTATGGCATTCTAAACCAAATGCCTCTGATACCACTGCATCACCCAGCTGCTGAACATCTTACACTGGGTGCCTATTACAATGGCAAATACCTTTGCTTGTGCCTTGAAAAGACTGCATTCTTAGCTTTTGACATATCACTTGTAAAAGAGAATAAAATGAGAGCGAGCCCTGCAACTCTTTCCCTTGAGAATACCCCCTGCCTCAGCAACTCTGCTCCAGCACAGCCTTACATCATCCATCATCTGATCCCCATGACCCCCGGAGACAGCCCCTCAACCTCAAATAATGCCTCTCCAGCAACAGACTATTTAATTCCAAGTCTTACCAGGCCACCAGACTTTGCTGCAGACTCCATTGCCAGCTGCATCCCCTCATCAACACAGACCACATCATCACCGAACCAAGCAACACTAATTATAACACTGGGAGTTTATTCACCTGCTCCTCCACCAAAGTCATATACACCAGTACCTGCTTATATTGCCCCTTTGCTATCTACATTGGCCACACAAGGCAATCCCTATGTAAAAGAGTGGACACCATTTCAACACAAATCCAGAAATACGCAAAAGCCCACGTGTAACATGGAGTCAGAGGCTCCCGTTACTTTTATGGGGAAAGTGCAGCAGGCTAACCTTGCTGTGCAGGCAGACAGCCGAGCAGAAGCTAGCTGCACTGCAACAAGCTTGCTATGTTGGCAGATTTCCAGGGAGCCTGAGAGAAAAGGCTCCAAGCAGCTGACAAGCTGTGGCATGGAAGGGCAAGCTGGCCATTAGGAAAAAGAGGAACCCCCTGTGTATAATTAAAGAGTCACTTGATGGGAAGGGGCAGGACTTCAGGGCATATAAACCAGCACCTGAGGCAAGGCAGGCAGTCTGGCAGAGCTCCTGGGAGAGAGGGGCTGCAGGTGACCTCCTAGCAAGCAGGCAAATCTCCCATGAGAGACGGGAGGTGCACTTGCCAGATGCCACTGACACAGAGCGGGGGAGACTTTTTGGTTGGAAGTGGTTGCTTGTATTTGCATTGTGGTTAAGTTTAACACTGGAGGACTGGGTTGTAGCTGTATGGAAGGATTGGAAGCCACATATCAGGAGGCCTAGGGCACTCAGGGTTTCAAGCCTAACAGATGGGTGAGTGATAGGGGATAGGTTAGGGCTGAGGGCAAAGGCCTGTGCTCCAGGAATGAAAGAGAGCCGAAGTCTGTGGCCCCAGAGAGAGGGAGGCTGGGACCAAGGAGCCAAGCCAGTCAGCGTAAGTGGGCCTAGGCTTAGGAGATCACAGCTAGAGCAACCAGCTGGCCAAAGTCAAGAAGGCTGAAGCCTGGACAAGCTGGTGTGTGGATCAAGAGCAATATCCACAAAGCATGGGCATGGCCACAAAATCAGATAGAGGCCACAACTATAGCCCATAAGGCAGTGCTGCCCCAAGGCACTGACATGGCAAAGATGGCCACAGCTTAGCACCCTAAAGGCATGGGTGACTGGTGCCTCCTGAGACCGGGGGGACATAGTTTGTGGGTGGCAGCACTGGCGTTGGCAGGGTGGTGAGTGACAACTGCCCGCCGAACCCGGTGTTGGCAGCCGATCTTGGCGGGGGGGTACATGCCCCTCCCCCCAATCAGTCGCCTATGCCTAATGACACATCTGCAGCTGGCTGGGTGTGGGGAAGACCAGCTGGATGAGGAACTAAGGCTCATTTAGGACCCTGGGTGCAGCCTCCCTGTGTACTATAAGAAACATCAAGGTGTGCCAGGTGAAGTAAAAAGGGAGTGTACCCTGAGGAGCAGGAGCAGGGCAGGGGATGCCTGGCCAGCAGAGGGTGAACATCCCTGGATGTTCCATCACTGACCTCAGAGCAGCTGTCCTTTAAAGAAAATAATTTAAAAAATCAACTTGACCAAACTAAATTCATTCACAGACTGCATTGTGCTAACCACAGTCTCAGCAGAAACTATCCTCAGCAGAGTCTTATCCTACTACAAGGACTAGCTGTTTACTCTGGTGTCCCTCCAGATGTCAACTGCTTTGTCCATCTCGGTTGATCTAATCAATCTACTTATTACCTCTCTTAGCAGTGTCCCCTTCCCCTGACTTTTCCCCTTCTGTACAAATTATTTTCTTCCTACAAGTCCATTCATAGCACTTGACAAAGTAGGTTGTTTCCTACAAGAGCTCATGTCTCTCTGAACCAGTTAGGCCAGGGGTTGACAACAGGGGGTATGTGTACCCCTGGGGGTACGTGTGGGCGGCGGGGATGGAGCACTGCCACCCACCACCCCATGCTGCTGCCTCCCAGGAGTAGGGCTGGGGGGCAGCAGCTCCCCTCTGCAGGCTGCACAAGCACTGCCCAGCTGGCAGCTCACATGTGGTGGCCGTTGCCACCATCTACCACCCCATGCCGCTGCATGCAACACCCCCACCCCTGCTCTAAGTCCAGCTGCTGCCAACCCTCCTCCCCCCACTCCACCAAAAGTGTACCCAGAAGAGGTACACTCCTTAAAAAAGCTTGAAAACCCATGAGTTAGGCTCTAAGGTGCCACCCTGTCCTACCTTCTGCCTGACTTCAGACTAAGATGGCTAACTATCTCCGAGCTGCTGAAGATGGGAAAGACTTACGGGACTTTTATTAGAACAGCCAAGCGTCCATTGTGGAAGTGTTTTTGTGCTCAAAGATCTTTCCTGGTAAAGTTCACAGCCTGGAAAGGATGCATGGGTGAGGGATGTGTGACCTGCCATGCTCCTCTCCACCACTGACTGATCTGTTAAATCGCTTAGTTCCCAACTTTGACTTTT
The DNA here is from genome assembly GCF_001723895.1 of Crocodylus porosus. NCBI lineage: Eukaryota > Metazoa > Chordata > Crocodylia > Crocodylidae > Crocodylus > Crocodylus porosus. The sequence goes on from NW_017728928.1 coordinate 19,270,443, forward strand.
GCTACTTTTACTTCTCTCTTGCCTTCTAGACTGCTTATTATGACTATGGATGGGCACAGGGGCTAGATAAAATGGGAGCCTTGCTCAGTGCCCAAACCAAACCCTGCCTGAGATCTCACTGGTCAATTCAGTTCTTATTCCTACTCATGATGCCCTGGGTTTCCTAGGTCCAGGCAGGACCAAGAAGAGAAACTTCGTAAGAGCAACCAGAAGAAGCTCTGCTCACGGGCTCTGTCAGGTGCTGGTATGGCAACCTTTCAAGGCTTTTTACTAAGGACTCTCCCTCTGCAGGGAAGGTGTCCATGCTCCAGATAAGTCTACGTTTCGATAAAAGGAAAGAAAATCATGCTAAAATGAACACTGAGTGCCTATCAGAGAATAATGCCTGTATCTGTTGGGTTTGCTCCAGAAAATCGAGTGCAAAATGGTTGTTCATGTAACTAGAACCCATGAGGCATTGCAAGCTCAGATAAGCATCCATACATCTTGGGGCCTAGTGAAACCTCAGAGACCCACCCAGTGCAAGGGTGGAGTTAGGGGTTGGCTTTGCCAGAAGTTTCTAAAGCCTGCACTAGTTTTGCGTGGCTATTAGCAGACACACATTGAAAAATGCATCTGTCTCTCCACCCTCCTTCTGCTCATACTTGGCCCAGTTAGATAGCCTCCTACAGAGACAGCTAGCAACACCCACCCAAAACCCAAATCCTGACTGCGCAGACTCTCTAGTGTCTCTTTGCTAACCTTCATGCTATTTATCTGACACACAAGTTAAGGCACAGAATACAACCAGATGGCACACCGAAAAGCAGAGAGGGCACCAATCTAGAAAATAAGGATCCAGGGTTTTAGGTTCAGCTCAGTATAGCAACAGGGATAAATTCCTAAATGCTGGATCTAGATCCAAACCCTTTTGTATTCAGGACTCTCGGGTTTCATCTTAGGCACTGACTTGCAATATGACCTTGAGCAAGTCACCTCTTTTCTCTGTGCCCCAGTTTCCCCGTTAAAATTAACCACCTGTGAACAGCACTTACAGGTATAAAGGGCTAAGCAAGTGCTATCAAATAACGCTTATTCAGGCCCTGTCTATTTTACTTCTAGAGCACTACCAAACTGTACAGTTTCTCTTCATGGTCACACTGGCATATGTCACTTGAAACTACCAGTTCAACCACCAGGAGAACAAAGTCTATAAAAAAATCAAGATTGCATGAGTAAAGGCATCCCAGAAATATACGAACTGTAAGAAAACAACTGATTTGTGCTTCAAATTCCCTCTGCCATTTATAGTGACACATGGGGCAAGGAAGTGCAAAGTGCCAGCCACAGTAATGGCAGAAGAAACCAAGAGGAGATAGAAACACATGCTATACACACTTTGATTAAGCAGGCTGCCAGGGTGCAGAGGAAGAGCAATAGGAACAGAACGAAGCCCAAAAAGAAACACACCAATACCCAAACTCACAGGCACACACCAGGCACAAACCAAGTCTGAGCAAGGTACAGGAAAGTGTCATAACAGGCGAAGCAAACTGAATAACATACAAACATGTGTAGTCCCATAACTTTTCAGAGAAAGAGCCAACAAAAGAATAACACAACTATTCCAGAGCCCAAATCCATGCAGACCCAGATTTATACCCACACGTATATGCAGGCAGGCATGCACGTGTAAACACATACACAGCAATTCATGCATACACTCGGACACATAGAGATACGCACCCATGCACTCAACTGCACTCTCAGACACACAACAGATGCAGACACACCTTGGAGCTCGTTCAGCCCTGCCGTGAGCTGGCACCTTTCCTAATGAAGCCAGTGGGAGACGTGCATATGCCAAGGCTGAACTTGGCCTAGAGTCCAGGCAGGTGCAGCAAAACAGCTAATAGGAATGAGCAGAAATCCAGCCCTGCCTCCAAGCACATGGAAAGGCGGCCGAGCCAGCTCCTCTCAGGGCTGATCTGTGACCCGACAGTACTGACCCCACAGGGCTCCACTAGCCGCTGGCCAACCTCCTGACCCACTCTGGCTCCAAGCTGTTCCTTGCTCACAGTGTGCTATCAGGCCACTGCCGGTGGGAGACCTCTGGCTGTGGGAGAGATTGCCAAATCTCACACAAAATGGCCTTCAGCCTTTCCCTAGTAAACACAATGACACTCCCACCCCCTCCTTAAGAAGGCAGGATGAGTACAACCGACTCTGGACATTCAACAGCCACCCATCAAGAAGTGTTGGTGGCTCAAACAGATACAGGAATCCCTGGGAAAGTGAAGAGACCACTGACCCCCTGAGCTGGCACTCGATTGGGACACAAGTGGGGATGCTCCTGACTTGCGTGTCTAGTCCTAACAGTATATGATCCAAACTGGCTGTGCTTTGGAGCGTACCTGCCTCCTCACACAGGGAAAGGCCAATTGATCCAGGACACATCAGGGAGCCACAAGGGCAGAAAGCAGGGTATGATTCAGAGACCCTGGAATAAATACTCTTCAGCCTGTTGGGAGAGGAGAGGCTGGGACAGGGCCACTGTCACAGAGACAGTGGGGGTCTCTCCACCCTCCAGGCACTCCTTGCTCTCCAAGCAGCAGAATTCCAGATCCGCACATCTGCCTGCCCATTACTTTAGAAATCCTTGGCTCTTGCATGATTTTTAGATCACCATGGCTCCATCACTTACACTACCATTACTTGAGAGACATTAGGGGCCTCACTGACTATGTGCTGGGTCCGCTCTACAATTGCTCCAATGCAGCACACCAGCATGCAGCACACACTGCATCTCCTGAGCACTGGGAGGAAGCAGGCTGCACCAAGCATGAGGCAGCACAGCTTCACGGGACCAAAAACATCACTACTGCCTTAAGTAATCCATGGCTCTGTTAACGCATCACTACTGCTAGCTGCTCAGCCCAGCTAGCAGGCAGATGGGTCACAGATTGCACTGATGAACCTAGTACTGAACTCTAGATAGAGCAGGTCAATATCCTAAAATCAACCATACCAGGGCCTCTGTAAGTGAAGCCCAAATTTCCTAGGACTCAAGTCTGGGAAACAGTCTAGGACACTCCACTGAAACCTGCAGAGTTGGAAGTAGTCTACTTCTGGTTTTAATTTGTGGAGCTGCCATAGTGCAGTGCTAAGAGCTGACTAATTTGCTGTCAATGGAGGTCCTTAGCCCCATTTTACAGATGTAAGGCTGAGGTACACAGAGATATAAAATGACTTGCCCAATGTCAGCAGCAAAACAAGGGAGAGAAACCAGTTCCCCCGAGACCTTGGAAAGCACTCTATCCAGTAGGCTGCAGCTTCAGAGGGCCCCATTGTTTGCCCACTCCCACTCAAAGGAAGGTGAGTGGAGAGGGGCTTTCTAAAGTTATAGTTATCCACAATAGAGCATTTCTGCTGGTGGAGGACGGGGGTATGCACTGTCCAGAGATTTTCCCATTCCAGTTCCTTTGGCTCTGCTGTTCCCCTCCCCCACCACAAAGAAGTGTAATCTGGGGTGGACAAGCAGGGCGCCAACCATGGGTGCTAGAGCGGTGGCTCCCTGGGGGACCTGTGGGACGGTAGCAGCAGCAACCATGCACCACAACTAGGACAGCAGCAACAGCCAGGCCCAGGCAGACTACTCTGCTAGGAGCAGCTATGGACTTTGAAGCCCTGGAGCAGGTAACACTGACTCCCCCCAGCCCACTGTTCTCCAGCATTTGGCAACCCCCTCTTGCTTCCTGGCAGGGTTTTGACTAGGACTCAGCTCCCCCTGCCCAGCAGCATTTTGCTTACGGTGCAAAACTTGCTAATAATCAGACACACAGCAGGGCAGCCCCACCACTGGGGCAGCCTCGTTGCATGGGACAGTGCTGGCTGCCATTGTGCTGATTACAGTGGCACACTCAGCTGCCACTATTGCAGTAGATGCTTTTGTACCCTCCCACACAGCTGGTGCCTGGAGCCTCTGCCCTGGTTGAACTGTCCCTCAGTTACCCCACTGTTCCTACTTACGCCTCTGCTACCATATAGCTTTTTCATTTGCTTTGAATTCTGCAGGCGAGATGATGGTGCATGTATTAGAAGGAGCACAAGGAGGTTCTAGTTCCTTTGTCCATGAACCAACTTCCTCCAGGCTTTCAGTAGCCCAGGACTGATCAGCTGTGACTCACTTCCCTTTCATGGGCACTCAACACAGTTTTGATACTGTTCAGGGACAGAGAAGTCACAGAGGCCTTGTCTTCCCCTTTTCGTTACAGAAATTCAGGCAAAAATTTAGTGCCTGAGGATCATTACTATAAAGCAGTTTGGAGGTCACAGAAAATTACCTGCTTTCAAACAGGGAGATGGTCTTTGCAGAGAATAGTCCCTGCTGCCCAAGCTGTACCCTATTCATTGCTTTCCTCCTCCTCATCACCCACTGCCACTGCACAGTGCCAACGTCCTCACGGCAGGGTAACATGACCGCTGAACAGTGTGTGTGGTTTTCTCTCACCACTCTTATGCTGCTCCAGGCCACCTCTGTGCACTCGCTAGATTCAAGTCTCTGGCATGAATCAGGGTTTTAGGACCTGAACCTGGGTTTCTTATATAAGTTCACCAGGTTATGGGGTATTTTAGGATAGGGAAGGCACACACTCTCCCTTTCTTTTCCTCCATGAAAATATTTAAGTGGTCTCTTGCTTTGGCTCCATATGGAATGGGAACCTTTTAAAATCTCATTTAGCTTTGCAAGATGATTAAACTGTTTCCCTTCCTACTGCAGCGAGGACCCAGGCCACAACCAGTGCTTGAGGGGTGTGTGCTGGCTGAGTCCTCACTACCTGAATAGTTTTGTGGGAAAATATGTTTGTCCCTTGCCCCTCAACTCTGTGGGAGCACATATTTTTGAGTCCCTGGACTCTTAAGGGGTGCCATACTGGGGCGGTGGGGGGAGTTGTTTCCTGATAACATTATGGGACTGAGTACATGTTTAGCAAATTTGCAGATGGCATCAAGTTGAAGACACTGGACAGTAGGGCTAAGATGTGGAATGACCTGGATAAACTGGAGGAATGGTCCAAAATCAATCGGATGAAATTCAACAAGGACAAAGGAATTTTGGACTGAATAACTGCATGTACAAATACGGACTGGGGACTGAGGGCTAGGCTGCAGTACTAGTAAGAAGGACCCTGGGGTTACAGTAGACCATAAGCTGAATATGAGCTAAGAGTATTTTGTTGCAAAAAAGCATACTGGATTGTAGTAACAGGATTGTCTCTTGCAAATCAAGGGAAGTGATTCTCCTGCTCTATTCAGCACTAGTGAGGCCCCACATGGAGTACTGTGTCCAGTTTTGGGCCCCACACTTCCAGAAAGATGTAGATAGGTTGGAAAGGGTCCAGCACGGATCAACACAAATTATTAGAAGCCCGGGAAGCAAAACTTATGAAGAAAATCTGACAGAACTAGGTGGATTTAGTGTGGGGAAGAGAAGAACGTGGGGGAATTGGGTAACAGTCTTTAAATACCTGGCCATAGGGTAAAATTCCTTCCTGACCCTAAATACGGTAGGTAGTCTGACACTTAGTAGAGGGGAAAGACCTTCCAGCCAGGAACCTCTGGGTTTAAGTCCAAGCAAGGGCACTGGCACACCCCAGTCAAAATCCCCAGTTTTGGCTGCAGTTAACACCCAATGCCTCTGAGGAAGGCTTAAGCCCCCCATTCCCTTCAATTCACACAGCAGCAAGGGAGTGAGGGCAGGGGGAGCAGAATCCCCTCCCAGCCCCATGTGGCAATCAGCAAAGCCCAGAAGCCTGGGAAATACCCACGGCAGAACACAGGCATAGCTACACCTAGATCTTGGAAGATCTCCAGCCTGGAGCAGGAGCCAGGAAGGAGGTCACTGCACAAGAGAAACATATTTCAGAGTGGGAATGGAGACAGCCATGGTCCCCAGGACAGAAGAATCCTGGACAGTGTACCCTGCACATGCCCAGAGATACGAGTGAATCAGCAGCCTGCAGGGGTGCAATGCTGACAGCTCTGTACAGTCCCTAGTGCTTCCCCATAGAGAGGCTGGCCCCTCTTAAGAGGTTCTGGCCTGTTCATCCAAAGGACAAGCAATCTCAAGGGGGAGAAGGAACAGCAGTTTCTTTCCTGATTGCTTCTTTAAGAAACCAGTGATTAGAGGAAAGGAGTGAGAGTCAGAATTCCTGGGTTTTTCCCCCAGTTTTTCTACTTGCCCTGTGACTTTCGTAAGACATTTACCTTTCTTTATGCCTTGGTTTCCTATCTGTAAAAGAAGGACAATGATATTTGTCTAGCTGGTTTTTAAGACCTGGCTAGTCAAAGCCTTGGCTGGGATGATATAGTTGGGGATGGCCCTGCTTTGAGAAGAGGGTTGTACTAGATGACCTCCTGAGGTCCCTTCCAATCCCAATTTTTCTGATTCTGCATTAACCTATCACCAGAGGAGGCAGGGAGGCATCAAGTACTGACTATGTGTAAACACTATCCTCTTGAAGTCCTGAGGTAGGGGAGCAGTGTGCTTAAACAGCTCAAAATATTAACTCAGGTAGAGTGTAAAAGTCACACATGGATTTGTGTGTCCTTTTGGTAGCCAGGGAGTCCCTTTTTGGAGTTGTTTTCAGGGACAAATCATTGTCATCTCAGGGTCCCCAGCACCAAAGTTAAGCATGCAAAAAAGAACAAGCATGCAAGCAAAAGCAAAGGTAACCACAGAGACTTTTCAGCTGCAAATGTGAATAGCAGTGTATGCAACTGCAAGTGTGACCACAGAGGATTTCCACTTGCACAATGGGTTGTGTGTGCATATGCAAACTAAATGATAGTGAATTTTCAATCAAACTCTCTCTTCTGTGCTTTGCACTCACAATTGCACATCGCAGGCACAAACCCAAGGGTGCATTGTTTTCAATATCTATTGTATATTGTTGGTATATTGAGGCATACATACCTGGTAGCCTCCTGCCCCATCCCTGCAGTGTTACAGAGAAGCAACAGGATTCTCCCGCCTCCACCATGGTGCAAGAACTCAGAGGACATGGCACCAGTATGGGGCAATCGCTGGCCTTCGAGTTCAGATGAGTTAGGGGAAGATGGGAGGCTGAGGGGGCAGCCTGCAAAGGAGACACAGAAGAGCAAGACAGCAATGAGTCAAGGCTCCTGGGCTGTGTGCTTTGGAGGATCCAGTTCTGAAGCAGAGAGCAGGCAGCTACTGGCTTGTTATCCCAAAGCAGGAGCTCCTGCTAGAAAGCTAGCACCTGAGGAACAAGCATGTACTATTTTGTGCAGGCAGTGACTGCTACCTCTGCCACTGCCAGCTGTGCATGACCAGGGGGATGAGTTACTAGGAGAAGGCTGCTTAGGTGCTAAAGCTCCCCTTCTCCTCCCCAGTTTGTAACAGCTAAGGTGATGCCATTACTCAGCCTAGGGGCATGACAACTTTACTCACCCGGTGACTCCCGCTGAATAACGGTGTATTCCTGTAACACTGCGGGCAGGAGGAAGCATGATGCTCCAGTGCTGAGTATCAATCTGCAGACTGCCCATTGCCAAGCTGCCTGGTGAGAAGGGCACTTATCAGCCCAGTCAACCAGGCTGTCTGTTCTCCACAAGCAGACGGATCTTCCCAAGCTGGGCTGGGCGATTAATCAAGTGGTGCCATTTGCTGTGAGGCTGTGAGCAGGGCTTTCCGCATGCCACGAACTCCGACTCACAGCTACTTACATTCTGTCTCCTCTGATGTTTTTCAATTAAGAGACTCTTGTTTAGCCCTGAGAGGTAATTAATCACTGCCAGAGCTCCTCTCCCTGCCTTTCTCCACACTGTAATTCTCCCAAAAATATGTCAGCGGAGGCTGCTGAGACAGATTTCATCCTGGCCTAAGGTTCCACTCCACCTCCACCAGCAAACAATAATACGGCATCAGAAGTGCAAGGGTAAAGCCATGAAATATCATCAGAGAGCATGGAATTTCCCCCATAGCAAATTTATCTCCTTCCCACGCTCTTTGTAATCTCATCCTTCTTGCCTGCACTAGTAACTTTGTTTGTTCTCTTCCCTGCAGACCAACTAGACCAAGACTATTCCTTCCCCATACAGGTAGTAAGAATGATCTCTTTCTACCACTGCTGTGCCCAGCCCACAGCGACCTAATCAAACAAGAAAAAAATGGCACATTACCAGCACGTTCTCTTGGCTCATGCTTCATTTAGCTCATCTTAGAGTTTCTGAAAACAGGAAGCAGTGCTGACACTTGCTCTGGGCTCTTGCCTGTTGCACTGATCTTGGCTCTGGCCTGTGGCCTTTCCCTTCTGCATTTATTATCCTGCTGCCTTCCATCATCTTCTGATCTGGTGGAAAGGCTGAGCTGGCAGAGGACCCTGGGCATCTTCCACAGACTCCATCCTCAAGATGCAGTGGTCCCTGCCCTTCCCTCTGTGAGAACCTTTAGCAGGCTGCTCTCCTTCCCACAACTTAGAAACCCCAGTGGATGCTGAACTGGGGGTGGGGGGGAAGTGGTAGGGCAGGGTGGCACCTTCTGCCTGACTTCTAACACAGCTACCTCTGAACTGCGGGGAGAGGAAGGAGTCACAAATTTAGCTAAGTGGTTCATCCCATTGCTTTGCACCACCATGTAGATGGCAGTCAGCTCTCTTCCACATGGGCACAGAGCATGGGCTTATGCAGCTCATCAAGCTGGGTGAGCAGAAGGAGCCACAACAGGGCCATACAATAAAACCCCCGATGGCTGGTCACCAGTGTCAACACTAGCTGACCTGAACCAAAACCTCCACGTCCTCCCCAGCCTAGTCCATGTCAATGCTCTCCCCAAACCCAGGAGAGAGTCCACTGTTAGCAGATTGAAAGTCTAGCTGGGAACAAGCAGCATAGAAATTTAGTTCCTGGGGCATTTCCAGACCAACCTATAGCTCCTACAGGTTTGCAGAAGCATTTACACTTGTCTGAATACAGTGTCAGAAGTGGAACTGCAGCATGATGGGCACACTCATGGTAGCCCCGCATCCCATGGGCACTGGTACTGACAATAAAGTTGCAGCACCATGGGATTCTGCCTGTGCTATAAACAAGCCCAGACTGTGCTGAAACCCAGGCTGTACCTTCACTCTTGGCCTTCACCAGCTAAATTAAATTAAAGCTAACTTCTCTATGCCTGCCAGTGCTGTGGCCTCACCTCTGATAGACGTGTGAACATCCTCAGCAAAGGACCGTGCAGTTTGTTTCATCCAACCATTTAAAAATACTTGCGAAGGGCAACAGGGACTCCACTTGGCAAACCAGGAGCTAAATCCATCTTGGCTTCCCAGGGACCAGGATGTAAAGTCTGGTCTACACACACTGTGGTTAGCCCCTTCTCTCCTAGGTCTATACGAGGGGTGCAGCTTGCACAGATAAGGAGCAGGTGGCATTCAAAGAGCAGAGATAAACGACATGGGCCAGAACACAGCACCTCCCACCGGGCTGTATACCACTAAGTTTACAAAAGACCAACATGCACCTAGTGCACCCATCTTCTCTGAACATATGGCCACAAGCTGGCTTGGCCCGCAGAAGGTAACCACAGTTGGAAAGTTAGGTAGAAGTGACCCAGCCAACTCCATCACACTGTATAGCTGTGTGGGTGGGGGGAGCCCGGTCAGTCAACACCAACAGGAAGGGTCAGGTCTTGGGATATCTTGGTGCTTTAGGCATTAGCAACAGGGCAGGACTGGTGAGGAACTCCCAGGAGGGCCGGGCAGGGAGGGGGAACGTGCCCACCACTGCTGCCACTGCCACTGTCCCTGTCCCTGTCTGAGTCCGTGCAGCCTGGCTGGAGTGGGGCAGGAGTGGCTCTGGAGCTCCCTCTCACCCCCGGCATAGCCAGAGACAGCAGCGGTGGTGGTAGTGGGAAAAGAGAGAGGAGGTGCCACTAAGCATGGAGTAGAAGGGAGGGGTGCTCTAAAAGGGTGCACTTCTTACCTGCCTCAGGGACTTAAGAAGTCCCCAATTGCTGCTCCTGCAGCGTGGTCTGAAAGGAGGGTGCAACTGCACCACTGCACCCCTCTGGATCCACCCCGAGGGAGGCTACAGTTGTGGGGAGGGCTCTGGCAGAACAGAGGCTGCACAGGAGCACGTGTGCATTTGAAGGGTGGCTCACTGTGCCACTGGAGCCATCCTCTTTTTGGCGAGATAAAAAAGCAAGGTTGGTAAAGCTCCCCTGGCACCTTCCACACCAAAAAGACAAACAGTCTTCCCTCTCCTAGCCTGCCCAAGGCCATACCGAGAGCCAGGAATTGGAGTCAAGTTGTCCTGACTTCTGGCTGGTACTCTGGGCCATGCCTCCTCTGCCATCTCATGTCATAAAGAGGCAGAGAAGCAGAGGGGGCTGCTGAGCACCTCCCCTGAGCACCCCACAGGAGGAGGAACCCAAAGGGGGACAGACCAGCCCAGGCTGGACAAAGGAGAAATCCCATCTAACCAAGGATCAATACGAAGATGAAGATATAAAAAGGCAGCTGCTAGAGGTCACAGCCTCAAAACACCATAGAAAAATCAATAGGCAAATGGGAGTGGGGCTTAGACATGAGGCAAGAGAAACTGTTCATGGGAAGATGCTGACTGGCTTTTCCTCCAAAGCCTTTTCTTAATACCTGATGAGATCTCTCCTCACTGCTGTGGCGATCCCGGTCAACAGGCTATGTGCACCATAAGGTCACCTGCTGGAGAGGACGATGAGTGTGTGGGATGCCAAGTGTAAGGACACATTCATGGGCCACATGTCCAACTGCTTTCCCACTGAAACCTGTTCGGGCCACCAGGAGACTGGCCCCTGGCCCCGTGGGTGGGATGCTTTCCAAACACAGGCAGCTGCTCCCCTAGTTTCTATGTATGATTCATTGCTGGGAGCTTTGTGTTAAAGAACCCGCTGAATTCCAGAGAGGTATCATGTTCCCTCTGAGAACTGAGGGCTTGAAATTAAAGGCATGTTAAAATGATGGCCTTGGGGATTCAACACTCTTTTTTTAATTGTCTGCCGCTCTGCCACTTTATAAACCAGCCCACTGGGGCACCATTAAATGTGACACTGTGCAGCTGGGAAGAGACCCAGCCAGAGCAAGGAGCCTGCACCCAACGAGAGAAAGCCACAGAAGGAGCGTTCAGCCCACATGGCAGAACCGCTCAGCTTTAGCAGCGTAAAGTGGCACGCTTTCTAGAACAGCTTGCAGAAAGTTCATATGTGGTTCATAGATGGCATCAGCACAGTGCACACCTGAGTTGTAAGTGCTGAGGATGGTTCTAAGCAAGGGACTGAGAAGTAATTAGCTACTTATGGAAACATCTATTAACAACTGAGGCACCCTATATATTATTTATAGATAAAATGTACTTATATTATTTTAAATGTATAAATAGTAAAACAATATAAAGTGGGCCCCTGATTTTGATCCTCTTGGTTCAATGTAGAAGACAGCCAGTGCTGGAGAGGGAATTATTCATTAGTATAGCTCTGAGAAACTACAGGGTGCCCTTTTACCAGGCCTGCTGCAAACACACAGGCCCTTATGAATAAAGTGGAAGCCAGCAAATGAGTACAGACATCCAAGGGGGAGAACTAGGCAGCAGTGGGGTACTGCTGCATATTGGGATAAATAATACCAAGCCCTCTAATGTCCTGCCCCAGGGGCCAGATGCAAAACCAAATGGAGTTAGTGAAAAGGTTCCTCTTGCCTCCAGTGAGCTTTGGCATGGGTCCTGTCTGCACAAGAATACACATATGCTTAGAATTGTTTAAATCTGATTTAAATCTGATTTAACAGACATACAAGCCTGCTAAACTGATTTAAAGTTTCCTGGAATGGTTCAAGTGTATGTGCATAATCCAGTACTGCTTTGAACTGATTCACTATGAGCCAGTTCTGTGTTATGTGTAGACACCAAGCTCTCTGTGACACAAGTCTGGTTGGTCCTCCACATATCCCACATTGCATTGCTCCTTGCCTCCACCTCACTGCAACAAGTCACTCTGCAGACAGAACTCTATTGCCCCATTTTTTCTCTTTTGTTGGCACTTTTTATCAGTGAGCTTCCTTGAACAGCTTAGTTTGTTCAATAAAAGCTATCTTTTCAACAACTACTTGTGCCTTCTCACCCTACTCAACTGCAGCCCCTCATCATGCCCCCTGCCTCTGGGAACCTAAAAGTACCCCCACCAAGTCAGGTAAGTACACTGCAGACTTAGGCCAATCACAAGCTACTGATGATTACTGAAGTCATGTTTAGGAGAGAAAGGAAAGGAGAAAAGTGAAAACATTCCCAGTCACAAGTCACTCATGGCCTGGGAGCCCACAAAGCATGGCTGCAATCACCCCTCGCTACTCACCCACTGCTTAGTCCCACGTCCTGGTGGCAGAGCCACAGCATGGCACACAACTGTAAATTGGTTCCCAACCAGCCACATTTGGGAATGGTTCAATTATTGTGTGCACTACGTGACGTTAGTCCAGGGCAAGCTTACTCTACTGCTCTGGCCAATGGGCCTTGCCCCTTTCATGTTTATGCGAATTGTTCTGGACTTCTCCTTCCAAACTTGGTGCACTATCATCTTGCTGCTCCACTGTCCCCCCAGCTGATACTTCCTGCCACTTTCCTGATGGAACCAGGACCTGTTGCTGCCACCGTGGCCCAGCTGGCAGCTGCTCTGACAAGCCAAAAGCACGCTCAGTCCAAAATGCCAATTCATTTTTTATTCCAATCAGAATCAGCAAAGCAGAAAGTGCCTGGAAGGCTTCCAGCACTGGAGAGACTAAATATAGCCTCTTTGTTCCTTCATAAAACAGAGGTAGATCCCCTTGAAACTCACCTAAATATTAATTGTTAAATTAACTGAGTTATTAATCACACTTAAAGGAGCTCACAAGGAGCCACAGCAGGCCTGGCAAAGGAACAAACCACTCGAGAAGCAACTAAAGCACCTGCGGGGTTGGTGGGATGATGGGCCAGTGAGGGAAGCTGCACAGGGTTTGAGGGAGCTCAGTACACATCTCCAGAGACTTCTTCTTAGCCTTCAGGCCACAACAGAGCAAGTCACTCCACTCTCCTCCCTCATGTCATCCACTCAGGAGGAGCCAAGGCCAGGACAGTAGAGACAGGTGCAGGTGCAGGTGCAGGGTCAGGATCTTGACTGATTAGCAGGGCTGTGTGGCCCAACACTGGAACAGCAAGAGGGCTGCAGGTCAGGACTGATGTGCCCTGGCAGGCAGGGAGACCACCAAGACAGGAAGAGCCAAGACACGTATGTCTGCACTGATGTGGATGCAAAGTAGGCAGTAGGTACGTGCAGAAATCCTACTTGTCCCACAGGCACTTATTCCAGGGACTCTTATCTTTTCCTGACCTGAGCCGTGCTCTCATGCTGTTCCATATGCCTCGGGTAGTCCAGCATCCTGTGTCTCTAGGGGTCATTGCTGCAGACAAGTTCCCAGCCCTGATGAAGCACCTGTCTAAGCTGACAGAGCACTGCAGCCCCTGGGAACTTCCAGAAGGAAGCAATTTACACAGGGAGGATATTCAGAGACTTAATGCTAAAAAGGCAGCTATGCAAGGAGGTCACAAAAATTCCCTGCACTAGGCTGAAGCTGACACCCCCAAGGCAGAGGAGTTCACAGAAATGCTTGGTTGGAGGGAGAGACAGCCACCCCATGCAAACAGGCAATGAACTGCCATCTGGTCCTTGCATAACAAATGGGTAGTTGATATGCAGTTCTCACCACTGCCAGCAGTTGGTCTCCTGTCTCCCTGGTGCCAGATAATGTCACAGCACCTCTGACATGGCAGAGGCTCTCTAGTTTACATGGTGAGAAATGCTGCATTCCTTACAACTGGAGTCCTGTGCACCATCATCCTGGCCCCCGGTGTTCCCAGGCAGGCAGCGTGTCCTCAGCAGAGGCTGGGGCAGGGACCCCCGAGCTCTTCTCTTGGCTGACACCGTGTTTAAACCTGAGTACCTACAGCAAGGCACCCAGATCCACATTTGTACCTCAGTTGACAGCTGGGGGCTGGTCAAAGCTGCCCCTAGAAGTGGGGTGTGCACAGCACCCCTGAAGACTTCAAGCTGCCTCTCTCTAAATAGCTGCTCACGAAGCTGACACGGCTGGTGTGGGCATGAGTTCATGTTCACAGAGCGCTAGATTAATGCCAGCTTTCATTAATACCAACTCCCTTCTTGTGTGCTCATCCTGCAACAGTCTTTCACAGGACGCTTAGAGGTGATTTCCCTGGGGAAAGGGAAGGCTCTTGCCTCTAAAAACTTCTGGTGCTGCCCCCGTTGGAGGCACAAAGTGAACAGGTGAGCCTCTGCTCTCACCCAGGTCCCATGAGACTGGCATTGCTATTATTTTATTTGGACTGCGGGAGTGCCTAGAAGTCTTGGTCACATCTCTCTGCTGAGCGAGCAGACTCACATGTGGGAATATGGGAGCAGTGCTTCCAGTCCTGGAAATATTCACAAGGTTTCCTGGATGGCATTAGAAAACCCCAGACGTAAGGAACTAAGCTGAATGATCCCACTGTGCCTCGTGCTGTAAAAATACAGAGGGCCCCTGCTCCAGAGAGTATGGAGTTGAAGGTCAACACCTACACAACACATCTACAGCAAGGGCAACAGCTCTAGGCAATGCTTTCCTGCCTGGAAGGGGGGTGCCCTGTACAGACAAGTGAATGCTCCACTGACAATCTGGACTCCTTCCCAGTCGCACTCTGCCTCTCCTCTAGCAGGTGCCCACATGGGGCAAAGCTGCAAGCAACCTATAAATTCAGTGCACAGAGGAAGCAGAATCAGCTCTGTTGGCTTGGGAACAGGGGTGCTTCTATCATCATTTCCATGCCGGCAGATGTGGACAGACAGACAGCTATTCAGAGCCTACCACCTGCAGAAACACAGCTGCTGCTGTCTGCAGGTGAATCTCTTCTGAGCTTTCATGACAAAAATTGATATGTGAAGTTAATCTCAGATGCTAGAGGGAAGATCCTCTGTAGGATGCTCCATGCCAAGCCACTGCCAGGGGTTAGACTGCTCACTACAGTGTATTTTCTAGCACTACTTCAGTTTGATCCCCAATCGCCACCACATACTGTGCATAAAGGTACCAGGAGGCAAAATACCAACCCAGATGTGCACCGTTTCTCCAGATCTGCACCTTATATTAGGATCTGGCTTCTCATGTTGGGGAGAGAGCTAAAGCTATCATGAAAAGAGGGGCTCCAGGCTGTTCATGGAGTGACCATGAAGCACTCAGATGCTCCCAAGTGTCTTGCAGTATTTATCCCCACCTCTTGAGGTGTTTGGCTGGTCACTGCAGCAAGAGGTCGTGGCTGAAGAACTGCACCTGGTGTGTTTCCAATCTCTCCCAAGTCAGGGGGCCTTGGCAGTAGGGAGGAGGCTGCATTACTGGAAGCAGCTGCAACTGCCCCTTCAGAGGGATGCACAGGAACCCAATGATGCTCCACACGGGTGCTGCTGGAGAAGCACGGGCAGAGTTGAGAACAGTAAACTGGCTCCACATGTGCACTGCAGCCCTGCCTCTGTGGGTACAGACTTTGCCCATCCTAAGCCTTCTGCTAATCATAGATGCCCCAACTCTCTTTCCCTGCAAAAAACCCACCCAAATGCTACTGCATACAGTGTGATTTTAAAACAGATTGTAAGACAGACTGTAGTGAAACAGTTTGGGAGACAATTCAGAGCCCGACAAATGCCCACAGATAGTGTTCCTAGACAAACACGATGGGACTGTATTCCATACCCTTTTCCACTAGTGCTGATCTGCCTAAGGCACTTTGTAGAGCCTCTGCTCCCTGTTTGCTGATGCTCTCGACTGCCTGGGCAGCACAGGGGCCAGAACCCTTTTTGCAGCTCCATGGCTTGACGTGGAACTTCTTGACATGAAATACTTATGGGATATAAATCAAAAGCCAAGAGAAATTACCAGCAGCCGTGCTCCCGCCCCATTGCCTCAGCAGCCCTAGGGAACCTGCTCCAAACCTTGTGTTTTTAAATGGAATCTGCTGACCCACGGTCTAGTACAAGTGGGAAGCTGCCCAAAGCAGTGAGCCATTTGTAGCGGCTCAGTTAATTCAGCAAGCCTGCCGAGACCTTTGCATTGCTTGGCCCTTTCACTCTCTCTTTGTCAATCTCCTCTGCAGTGAAGTGTTGTTTCCCATCTGAAGGTGACTCTGCAGCTCATGCTGGCTCCAGTGTGGGTACAGTCTTGCACTTGCCTACCAGGCCTGTTCCATTCTGGGGTCCCCAGGAAAAACAGTCCAGTGTGAGTGCTGCTCCTAGGAACTTAAATTCAGAGGTGATCCCACAAGCTTTGCTCCCATGATCCAGCACACTCCCTGGAGAGGCAATGTGCCCTGGGAAAGAGTGAGACTTGGCTCCCGACTGCCACTGGCCTGCTGCATGGGCACGCGCAAGTCACTTCCAAGTTCTGAAGTGAGGAAACCTCTGTAAAGCCTCTTGAAAATTATGGTCCAGTTTTGTGCTGGGTATGATTAGGCTCAGTGCTGCCTTCAGCCCCACAGACTCAGGAATCATGTCAGCCACCACTGCATATAGCTCCTTCCAGTCCCCAGCCTAGCTGTGGCACCGCAGTCCTGGCAGCCAACAGAACATCCCGGCACACTGGAACCGTGCGATGCCGAGCACTGCGCACTCACTGAGCAGCAAGCCCAGGTTTCCCAGCAGCAACACCACCCCCTTATTACCACCAGGCCTTGCTGGAAATAAGTAAGCCTGACCAAGATCTGCACCACAACTGGAGTCCAAGCAGGTATTTCAAGAAAAGCCTGGTACTCTGCCTGTATTTGCCTTATTAAACCTTAGAACTCCATTGCCTGAGATTCTGGCTGTAGATGGCAAATATTTTGTTGCTATCACATTTATAGTCTCAACTGTGCTGGGTACATGTCCGGGAGTGGCAGAGGGAGCAATGGGTTCTTTCCACTATCCACAATGTTGAGAACAGAGGCAAAAGAGATTCAAAAAATGAGCTAGGACTTGAAGTCTACATTGTAAGAACATAGTCCATCCCAGAAATCAGTACTGCCCCACTGTTTCCTGGTGCTGCCCTCTTTGTATCCATCTTTTATCTTTTGTCATAGACTGTAAGCCCTTAGGGACTACCCTTTAATTTGGGGTTTGTACTGTGCTGAGCACAGAAAAGTCCTGGTCCACAGCTCAGACTCCAAGGCACAACTCAAAGATGTAATAATCATTTCAGGTCCTGCCACCAGATGTCCAGCCTGCTCCCCTGCATCAGTTCCTATTTGGCATTGGAGGCACCAGCTGAGAAAGACAGGGGCAAGAGGAAGACTTCAGTGAGCAAAAGTACTGGTCTTGCTGCCTCCCAGAGGAGGAAAGCTAGAGATCTTTGCAGGCCTGTCCTGTTAGAGGGCTGGGTGCTACAGGCTGACTGGCAGGAAGTGAGCATGGAACAGGTCATGTTAGGGCAGGAGCCAAAGAGACTACAGGAAACTTGCCAGCAGCTGCAAATTAATAAGCAGGCCAAGGCTTCATCCCATCCAAGATGTCCCATAGGCTCAGCCTCCACTGAATGCACACACAGGCTGCATGCCCCTCGCCCCAGCCGGGAAGACAGGAGCCTCAGTTACAGGTGACTTGATGTGTGCAATGGGGAATAAAGCAGCCCAGCAAATCGAAAGCTCAGGCTAGGGGAGGAAAGTATATTTCCCAGTGGCCTCATGGTGCAATTGCTGGGTTATAGATCTTAATAATAGACTGTAAAAGAGATGAAACCTCATTGCCCCTAAAGCCCACTCGTCCTGCAGCTATTTTCTGTGGCTGGCTCTAACACATGCTGCTGGAATGGATGGGGAGCCAGGGTGATGAATGGCCACAGCCTTCAGTTAAAATGCAGGCCTAGGTAAGATCCCATCACAGGAACAAATGGTCCCACATCTCATCTGTCAACAGCAGGCCTCATCCTTTCCTCCTTCCAGCTTCCTAACCCTCCCATGGACTATTTTTAACCATCACTGGCTCTCCAATGCCAGTCAGGGGAGAGGAGGAGGGAAACTCCTCTGCTATCCTGGGCAGGGGACATAGGTAATTAATGACCCTTAGACCTGATGGGCAGGGTCTGGCTCAGGGCTAGGGCGTATGCTGCTGGAGGGAAGCAGGGACATCTCTCCTTGAAGTGCAACTGCAGGGGCCAGGTTCTCGTCACCACAAGGCCGCAGTGCCAATCTTGGTGCAAAATGTCAGAAACAGGTGGAAACAAACAAGGGGCAAGCACTTGGCTTTAGTTTTGTGGACCAGCTCCTTACCCTAAGATGAAACACTGACTTTCATCCCATTAGTCATTGCACTGGCCACGCCAAAAGCCCACCAATCAAGTCAGAACGTGGTCAACATCTGACTAACTGCAGAAGATGCATGGAGGGATCTTTACATTCAAACTGAGGTTACACCAACACTCACCAATCACCAGCATCTGTTTCTGCAAACAGACCCTGCTTCCCACATGCAACTCCCCTCCACCACTGTGGCTTCAATATCTTTCCACCAGGAAAAATCCCCTCCGCATCCCCATTCAGCCTTCTACCACTACAGCTTCAATATCTTTCCACCAGAGGAAAAC
The DNA here is from genome assembly GCF_001723895.1 of Crocodylus porosus. Lineage (NCBI taxonomy): Eukaryota > Metazoa > Chordata > Crocodylia > Crocodylidae > Crocodylus > Crocodylus porosus. The sequence goes on from NW_017728928.1 coordinate 19,289,105, forward strand.
CCCAAGGAAGTGTTACAGCATGAGGTCAAAAACCCAGTTTGACTGTTCCACTGCTGCATGCAGCGGGTGAGCTGGAGTCAAACCAGTTGTGTCCTCCTCTTGCCTGTTTACAGGCTTGTGTTGCAAGTAGACGGGCTATAACAGGGTCCTCCCTGCTTCTGTTTCAGGAGTTGGACAAATTGGCCCTGAGCCTGCTATTGGAAAAGGAGAGACTGGACCACGTGGCTACAATTAGATCTGATTGGAAATCAGCACCCCCGTATCAGTGGGAGCAAAATAAATTTGGGCATGGGGGCAGCACATTAGGTAACAAAGATGGGAAAACCAGCCTCAGGGTGAGACAGCTCCGGGCACTCTTCTCAACCCCCCCCCAACAATATGACCAGATGGAGATAATGACTGACTTGTTTTGTGCGTGTAGTCATTGGGCAGATGATGCGAGTGCACTGCAGAGTGTTTGTGACCTGGCCTCAGGGACTCTCCACGCTTGATCATGACATGACATGATATTCTTTCTGCTTCCTTCATGAGTGATTCCCAAGCCCACCTCAAGATGGTGGTAACAGATGCTTTCAGCAAAAGATGCCCCTGAACATTAATCTCCAACCTCACGGGGGCCGAGGGGGCACTTGTGAATATACACATTCACATGCACACACGTCTACTGCATGGTATTGGGAGGTGTATGCCTCCTTCACATTATTCATGTTTGTGTGCAGATGTCTGTCTGCATATGATTTCACATGTCAGTGCGTGTCCCTGCAGATATCACATAGGCACACACAGCTCATACAAATTCCCAGACAAAAGCACCTTCCCAAGCTCCTCACAAACACTCTGGTGAATAAAAGAATATCTGCAAATAGCTGGAGCCCGAGTTTGTCCAACTGGAACAGGTCCTGCCTTCCTGCCCTGCAGTTAACCTGGCAAGGCAGGAGAGAAGGTATCTAGATGAGACAACTGCAAAGCTTCAGGCTCCAATTTAGCTGTGAGGGTGAAGGGCAGAAGGTGCCTGTGAGTGAGTAAGCACAGAGGCTGCCCCGCTGCCAGAGCAATATCAGGGTTGCATTGCAGGACAGGCAGCTTTAAAGTAATGACAGATGTATACTTAAAGTGGCCACATTTTTTGTGAGGACACAGTAATGATCTGCTAGTACTTCTTTGAGGACGGCTGTCATGTGAAACCAGAAACTGCCTCTAGGAGGAGTTCAGCCTCGATGATTGCAGCTCCAGAGCAGAAAGTTTCCCATGTAAACTGCTGCAGAAAGAGGAAAGGCTCCCAGGAATTGCCATTTCAGGGGAGTGACTTCCACAGGGTGCACCTGAAACCTTGCTACATGGGCTGGAAGCTGCCAGGTGTCCTTACAATGCAGAGATGGGTGCTGAACAGCTCGCACAATGACAATCAGATTAGAAATCTCACTAGTGCTCTCAACCCTGCCACTACCTCAGGTGGCAACTCTCTTCAGGTGTGAGGGTGCTATATGCCTTTAATTTAGGTGCCCAAATACAGACTGAGGCACCTTAACACTGGGGAGCCATTTCTGAAAATCTTAGCCTTTGACACCCAAATACACATGAAAGCATCCAAGAGCAGGTAAATACTTGGAGCTCCCATTAAGTGCAAAGGTTGGGAAGACCTGGCTCCTCTGAGAATCAGGGGACTTAGTCAGATGCCTAGGCTAGATTAGCTTAGCTGCTAGATTTTAGCTGGGCAAGTACCTGATTATGTACAAGTGCCCATTCTGGATGCAATCCTGTGTCCTCATCTGGAAAACACAGCTGTCCAGAAACCCACAGGTGATAGAGGGAAACAGAGGAAGGTGGTAGAGGGAGAGGAGGAAGAAGGCCCTCCCATGTTTTAGCTCTAAGAACTGAGTGGTTAGGGTACTCACCCAGGACACCAGAGAGTAGGGTCTAGGCCCCCTTGCCCAGAGTGCTTGAACCTGCATCTCTTAGGCTTCCCAGCACAGAGTGCTAATGGTCAGGGCACAGGTCAGGGATTATGCAGGCAACAAAAGGAGATATGTGGGGCCAGAGGGAAGAGGAGGAGCCAAAGGGATCTGGGTCAGGAAAATGGCTACTGCCCTGGACAGAGAGGACCTCGGGCTGTAACTTGGGTCTTTGCACCCAGGCTTCCCCACTATTCTCCATCCATTTTATCTAATGACTGTTAAATACAAAGCTTATACCCAGGTACATGCATATGTGGCCGCATATGTGCCCAGCCACTATATAGCTCAACTGCATGTGATCAGTCTACATGTGCACCCTTACATATCCACAGTGCAAAACCAGGGCCAAAAACATCCAGGAAGGCAGCTAAAAAATTGCCACTTAGATGCACAAAGGGAAATGGAAGCTCACCCTTAATGTGCTGCGGCTGGAGTGTGACGTTCAGTCCCATGTAGCCCCACAGTGTGATGGGATGCAACATCCTGGGGGGCTGATAATTCATACCTGGTTACTACTACCCTCGCTTTGGAGCATGTCATGGAAGTGATGGTGCTCCCCCCTGCTATGGGGATGGCAATGCCTTCCTTCTGAATCAAGACCCCTGGCACAGCTTTATGAGTACTCGTGGTGCTCTGGTGTGGTGCCAGAGGACCGGAAAAGGGCCATTGTGGTCCCCATTTTCAAAAAAGGAAGGAAGGAGGACCCAGGAAATTATAGGCCTGTTAGTCTTACCTCAGCCCTGGGGAAGCTCTTTGAGACAATTATCCAGGAGCACATCTGCGAGGGGCAAGCAGGGGAGGTTATGCTTAGGGGCAACCAACATGGGTTCATTCGAGGCAGGTCCTGTCAGACCGACCTGGTGGCCTTCTACGACCACGTCACAAGATCCTTGGACGCAGGTGTCGCGGTGGACGTAGTCTTCCTGGACTTTAGGAAGGCCTTCAACACTGTCTCTCACCCCATTCTTGTTAAAAAATTAGGGGATTGTGGTGTCGATGCCTACACAGTCAGATGGGTCGCCAACTGCCTGGAGGGCTGCACCCAGAGAGTGGTGGTGGACGGGTCATTTTTGACTTGGAAGGATGTGGGCAGTGGGGTCCC
>NW_017728928.1:19292320-19350383 GCF_001723895.1 Crocodylus porosus
GGGCCAGCAGTGTGGGGACGCAGTCAGGAAAGCCAACCGCACCTTGTCACGCATCCACAGATGCATCTCGAGCAGGTCCAAGGAGGTGATCCTCCCCCTCCATGCAGCACTGGTCAGGCCGCAGCTGGAGTACTGCGTCCAGTTCTGGGCACCGCACTTCAGGAGGGATGTGCCCAGCATCGAGAGGGTCCAGAGGAGGGCCATTGGCATGATCAGGGGACAGCAGGGCAGGCCCTATGAGGAGAGGCTACAGGACCTGAACCTGTTTAGCTTCCACAAGAGAAGGCTGAGGGGGGATCTGGTGGCTGTCTACAAACTGGCCAAGGGGGACCAGCAGGCAATGGGAGAGTCCCTGTTCCCCCCAAGCACTACTCAGAGTAACAAGGAACAATGGCCATAAGTTGACTGAATAGATTCAAGCTAGATATCAGGCAGCGCTACTTCACAGTCAGGGCGGCTAGGATCTGGAACCAACTTCCAAGGGAAGTGGTGCTCGCCCCTACCCTGGGGGTCTTTAAAAGGAGGCTAGACAGACACCTTGCCAGGGTCGTTTGACCCCAGCATCCTTTCCTGCCATGGCAGGGGGTCGGACTTGAGCAGATCATCAGGTCCCTTCCAACCAGGAAATTATGAGAAGGAGGAGAATGAAGGGGGTGAAATTTCAGGCCATGCTGTTGTGAGCAAGGCAACGCCTCACAAGAGCAAAGCTACAACTCCACAGACACTTCCCCTGCTGCAGCACTGCATGGTGTGGTCTGGAGCATGAGCTGCCTTGTATTGACAGGGAACTTTGTGGGGAGAGGGACAGGAGCACCGAGCAAAGAGCTTCTCCTCCTCCACCACAACCTTGGCATGCGTGCCTAAAACAGCTGGTCCGACCAGAAACCTCCCTCCTCTACCCCTATAATGCAACTCCTCAGACAAGCAGAGCCACTTCCATTGCAAGCCTTTACACTGCTTTACTGCCAGGGAGGAAGTCCCTTGGGTGCAAGCACCCAAGGGATTTGGGTTCAGCTCCTGGCCCTCCTAATGGGTTTCCTGTATGACCCTGGGCAAGTTCCCTGGGCCACAGGCTCTGACACCTCTGCCCCACAACAGCTTGTGGGGCTACTCCGCACGTATGTCAGAGGCCTAGAGCCATGGTGAAAAGGGCTATGAACAAGCCTGTAAATAAACCCCACAAAGCTGTCCTGGCTACCTGGCCCGCTTCCTTCTGGGGGTGACTGTTCCCTGTACCTTGACTGCCTTTTCAAATGGGGATCTGGAGATGTTCGGGAGCATTGTGTTCTACAGGAGGGGGCTACTGCAGTTCATCTTTTGTGGTGGGCAAACCTGTACCTCCCAGCCTGCCTTTTGCATTTGTTCCACAGCATGTTCAAACCTATGTCTAAAACAAAGCTATATGGCAGCTTCACACTCCTTGGTGTGAACTCCAGGAGGATGCTATTGCTTCTCAGAGCAGCACAGATCACATCCTTCTGCAGCTGTATACCTGACCAAGACAGTTCTGAAACATGACTGGCACTTTAATGGGTAGTGTACAAACGATGCTCTCCTGGGGGGCTGCTGTGTAAGACTGAATTAGAAGAACAAGCTACATTAAGATGGATCTATTATTGATAAGGCTGTTTCAGAGTTTTTTTAGGCCTGTGCTTGAGGCAAGTACTCAGAGAATGCTTCCTCACTAACATGCACACGTTCCCTTGTACCCAGAGCCTTCTGGCTGGAATCTGATCCAGCTCTGAGCTGATGGGTTTTATATGTCACTTTTTTGGTCTAACACCTAATAATGGGAGGACACCCAAAGGTTCAACCGGATGGGTGAGCTTGAAGAAACCATCAGGAAAGGAGTGTGGGCAACCACCTCTACCTCCTAAATATAAAAAGTTGGGCTAGGAGTGTCACAAGAGTGTGCTTGCTAAGGACATTTCTAAGGCTTCCTGCTTCCATTCAAGATGACAGCACCTTGAACACCTCCTCCCTTGGGGACCTTGGATCCTGTGTTTCCACTGGTAGCTGGAACCAAGAACTGCAGTGAGGTAACTGGAAGTGAATTAGCTTCATACAAAGGAAAAAGGAGAACAAATGTTTTTTGAACCTCAAGCAAGTACAATGCAGTTCTGGGGTGGGGTTAGGCCACATTTCATCTGAAGCACTTCTAGCAGTTGGATGCAACATACGGGCTGTTCTAGGGTCAAACAGACAAGCTAGTGCAAGAAGCACTTCTTAGATGAGCTACCTGCTGCAGTCAATAGCTAATAAGAACCTGGGTGGCACTGGCACAAGGAGAGGTTCTGCATGACAAACCCTGATGTAATGTTTACTTACGCAAACATTTACTAAACACCATCTGGTGTCTAATTAAGTCACCGTTAGCACGAATCATGGGCTCATACTGCCAGCACAAACCCCGCCAATTAGCATGACATTCCAGCGAGTCTTTGAGTTGCCCCGTCCTTCGCAAGTGCAGGCAGGAGAGGTCCTCCTGCAGGGTCTGGTGATAGGCTGGGTACATTAGGATGGGCAACCGCCTTTGCTCCATGGGATCTCTTGACATTGGCACTGTTCCTATGTTAATCAATCGATGAAGGGTTTTGCCTTTATCTCTGTGCATCATGAAGTCAGCACTGCGGTAGGCAGTGCTGAGTTTTATCTGCAGCCCTGAGGTGAAGGGCTGTAATAAAGGGATTTTCTGCTAAGACTTTAAACACTCTTCTGCATCGCAATCGTTCCTCCACATAAACAGACAAGGAAACCTCTGTCTGAGGGCTCAATCCTCCCCCTGCCTTCCCTGCGCTGTCTCAGTGCATCCGGCAGTGAAGAGGTTTCCAGGCTGCACCCCTAACTATTACAAACAAGGACAGGGAAAATGTCTGAATCAACCTAACCATTCCCCAGTGCCCAACCTCAGGCTTTCACTAGGCTTGGAAAAGGTCACTAATCTTCCTAGGTTGTTTTGTCTCCCCAGCTCTCTCTGCTATTTTTGGAGCCAGGGACCTGAACACCAGCCTAGCCAGAAGCAGGAGGTCGACTAGAAATTGCACAAGGAAGTCAGCTGCAGTGATATTTCTAGACTGAGTCTGCAGATCTGTGCTGGCTGGGGAGTTCCCATGTGGGTCAACCTGCAAATCCCAGACTTTACTGAGCTCTTCTGCAGCTGAGCGTGAAGACTTTTGAGCCCTGCCCAGGAAGCCTGACTTTTTGACAAGCAGCTGTTCACAACATTTGGGATTCCACGTAAGAGGCTGAAATGCAGAACAAAAAGACAGTCTCTGCCCAACACTGTCAAGGCCTTTTCAGAGTCCATTATGGTCTTGGCCTCAACAACATCCTGTAGCAGTGAGTTCCACAGTCTTACCATCTGCAAAAAATAAGCCCTGTTAACAGCTTTGGGGACACCTGGCGGTTTGATTTTCAGAACTGTTGAGCACTTCAACCAAAAGTAGCCATGCTCAGCACTCTGGGAACTCCTGTCTCAGTTTCCTCATTTGGCTGGTAGGTAAGAGGACAATGATTCTAGCCCACACCACATAACCAGATTTTGCTACATTTACCCCCACAGTCCAGTTCCTTGCTCCCCAGATAACTGACTGGTTTTAGTGGGTCCCACTGCATGAGTAAGCCCCTAGCACCATGAAAAGGAACAGCAGAACCATGCCCTGGTTGTTCAAGACATACTCTGAGATCCTTGCTTGGGAGGGGCTAAGAAAGGGCCATATATTTTTATTTCTACCAGTTGGCACAAGCTGATTCCCTGCCTCACTGGCAGGCAGAGAGAGAGACGGGTGCTGGAAGGCTCTCAGACAAAGACGGCTGAGTTCATGGTGCTCAGGGAGCATCCTCCTCATGAACAAATACACCAGTGGAACCAGAAGGCCTGCATGCCTGGAGCTGCTGATGAGCACAGGCCTGTTTTCCTCCCTCCAGGGTGGAACGCAGTTCTGCCTGCCAGCACACACTCCTAGCAGGGCTGTGCTCACGAGGGATGTTCTGGGGGCGCTCCTTTGCACAGCCTTCTTGCTAATGACGCACGTGCTGTGCAGACTCAAAACCCTGCTTTGGTCTTAGGACTGGATGCTCCAAGAGGTTTCTGCTTCTCCATCTGTGCCAGCCCTAGAGGCTGACATGCTCCCTGCCTACTCCTGAAGCAGGGTATTTACTCACCACTGCTCCTTAGCCTGGTCCTGTAGAGGACAAGAGGTCCAAGTCTCTATGGCACTTCAATGGTAAAACCTAGAGCTCCTGAAGTCAACTGCAAAACCCTTATCAGTGCTGATGGAGTCAGGCATTCATTCTGGACCTTCACAGCCTCTGAGATTTACTCCTGTGCTCAGGATCCACACAAGCCCTGGGCACCACTTTATGCCCCACTTAAACTACTACGTGGGCTTGAAGTGGCTGGGGCCAGTGATCTTCATGTCTAGGAGTAACCATGCAGCACTGATAGAAATCCCCAGGACTGGCCACTGCATCAGCTGGGCTCCACGTGAAGCCCTGGAGCAGGTCTTCTCCTCTGATTCTCCAAAGCCGCTGTAGCGAACGGAGACAGGAAACCACAGGCCCAGCCCCAGTCCCACAGAGGATCTGACTCTGTCTGTAAATACAGCAGGGGATGAGCACCCGGGAGGAAGAAGCTATTTAAGCTAAAAGGTCACTGCTGATATAAGACCACCTAGGTATAAACTGGCCCCAAATGAATTTAGGCTGGAAATGAGAAGATGCGTGACCAGCAGGGTGGTGAGGTTCTGGAACAGCAGTCCCATAGGAGTGCCAAAAAAACCAACTGAAGCTGGACCAGTTTAAAGCAATAATATCCCATGGTTGCCTGTGATTGCAGGAGACTGCAGTCCATGGCCCAGGAGGTATCTTCCAGTCCTGTGTTCCTAAGACCAATCTCATGGCCATCCTGATGCACCTGTCTACTGGAGCTTTCCTGCCTTGATATGTAGAGTCATGACTTCCCACAGCTTGTTTATTCCTAAAATCAGTCCTTTGCCTGGGAAATCATATTGGTCTCTAGTATCCCTCATACATCCAGTTTGTGGTAGCTCAATTATTCTATCACAGTCAGGGCTAAGCCCCGAAACGAATTCAGTACTATGTGGTTCTGGATGCAGCGCAGACACAGGAAGCTCATAGTTTACATAAGCAAGACAGACAAGGGGAGGGAGAAAGAAAGCATCATCATCCACATTCTCCAGGCAGGGAACGAAGACACAAAGAGAGTAAGTGATTTGCCTAAGGCTACAGAGGATGTCTGGTGCAGAGCAGAGAACCAAACCCAGTGCCTCAACCACATTGTCTTTTCTGTATACCATGCACTGGAAAAATCTCCAGGGAGCAGACTATTAGAGTTTTATCAATGCGGGAAGAACGACTCTGCTCCATACCCTTTCAGTCTAGAATGGCTGTTTGCCTCTTAGTATGGCTCATCTGTTGCTAATAGGACATCAAACTAGGTATCATGACATTCCCTCATCTAAGCGATTTGGACTTAGCCTGCCTAATTGTTTCTCATGTATGCCTAGCAGCTGTGAAGACTGCACATCAGAGAGGGGGCGAAGTGTCTCTGGGGACCCTGTCCCAGTGAGAGCAAAGCAAATCCCACTTCAATTTCTGTTCATTAAAACTGCAGGGCGACAGCTGTTTCAAGCATGCTGGGGAAAGACTTTGATGTTTCAAGGGTAACTCTGGCTGTCAGAGTCCCTGGCAGCCAAGGATCAGAAAAAGCACTTGCAAATACAATTGAAAAATGTAGCTTTCTGGGATGTGCATGTCCCCACCTCCCTGTGCTTGCAAACAGAGAGTCTGCTACCTGAAAGCCGGGACGAACTGGCCCTGCTGAATGGCAGTGGAGCCTGGAAAGCATACACGCTGTCCCCCTCCATGATGGTGTTCAGGTCCTCCTCATCGTGGAAGGAGCGCTGGAACCCACTGGGATACACCTCTGCCAGGATCACCTGTGGTGGACAAGAAAGGTCTGTGAAGGTTATACTGAAGGTCAGGATCTATCCCATACCCGGTGAGCTTCAATTAATGGCCCCACTACAGCACCACAATGTAATGAAAGTGTGGATGTGGGCCTATGGTATTAAACCAGTGACCTCTACAAATCAACTCCCAATGCAAAACTACCCTAGCTCATGGGCTGAGTCTGCTGCAATCAGACACAAAATGGGGGCTAGTTCATATACTCACCTTCACATTGTAATGCTGCCCTACAACGTGATGAGATGATAGTATCTTGAACTTATGGCCTGATGTAAGTGTGTCACTGAAATAAAGGTCAGGTCCCTGCTTGCATTGTTAGCCTTAGCTGGGTGGAGCAGGTTTCCCCCATGCCTCCGTGGCTGCTGCCATACTCAGGGCTGCTCTGAATCGAGTGACCCCCTGGTAGACCCCTGCCAGCTCCCTGATTTGAGTTTAGGAAGGGGATACAGGGAAATCTGTCTCTGACTTACCTGGTCAGGTGTGATTTTGCCTTCTTCTGCCACCATTTCCCTCAGTTTTGCCACTGTGCTAAAAAGGGGAACGGCAAGGCCTACCCGCAGAAACCTCTGGCTCTTGGACTGGAAGACTAAGGTGACATTCAAGGGCCTGAAAAAACAAGAGCAGAGAAGTTACAGAAAGGGCAGCAACTAGTTAACAAGCCTGTCTTAAAGGCAGCTCCCGGTGTCTGGACAGCCTCTATCCCCCAGGCACTCCAAATCTTGTTTGTGCCAAGCATTATCAAATTCAGTATGTTCCCACTCACTCTGCAAGAAGTCAGACCCATGGAGTACCAGGCACTCGAACAGGATTACGCTCAACCTCCAAGTGCTACAGTAACAGCCATCAACATGTCGGGCAAGGCTGTGCTATTGACAATCACAGGCACCCGCTGCTAGAGCATCTGGGAGCTGTGAGAATGCACTGAGGCAGGTTAGCCGAAGGATGGGTACCAGCATCTAGTTTTCCCGGGTCATGTTGGTTCCTGGAGCGGCATCAGCTGGGTCCCCTGGAAGCCCTGGGCTACACGTGCTGGCCACCTCAGGGCAGAGTGTTCAGCCCTGGTATGTAGGGTTGTTCAGACTTGGATTTCTCACAAATCTCCTGTTGCCCCCTTAGCCCAGGCCTTGTGCTGACAAACCAGACAGACCATTTGCCCACACAGTCAGTGTGCAGGTCTGCACCAGCACATGATGAAGAGCTGCCAGAGGAGGGATGCTGAAAGCCCAGGAAGAGCAAGCAAATGGCGGACTGGCTTTGAACCCAGGCTTTCAAGGGGGTATGCACAGTAAACCAATAATGTTACGCGTCTCCTGCATTTCAACCCACCCCGGCGCAGTACCCCAACACCTGCCAGCTCAAATTCCCCCTCCCCATTCACTCCTTGAACACCCCATTATATAGCCCAGGTTTTCATTTCCTGCTGTACGCAGCCTGAGCTGCTCACCCCACCCCATGCAGATTGTGACCTGAGCTCCCACTGTCCCGGGGTCTCCCTCATCCTGGCCTTCCCCCTCAAGCTCTGGACAGTATTCTCCATTAAGGAAGATGAGGAATGGGTTGATGGGGCAGCCATTGCATACAGCATCTTCCTCAGAGCTGCTCACATTGCTTTGCTGTCTGGCAAAGAGGCACATGAGATACATCCAGCAGAGAGTGGAGCCACGCTCCTTCCCAGCACATTCCTCACCCTCACTCAGCCTGTGCTCTTGACCCTTCTTCCATAGCCTGCCAGCTCTGATCTCCAGCACAGCAAGAACCACAGGCTGGGTTCATCAAAGAGAGGAGCCGATGCAGACATCCCTCATCTGCAGAATTTCAGCAAATTAACAGCTTCCTGCTTGTTTTTCTTTGGCTCTCAGCTGGTGCCTCCCTGGGTGGCTGAGCTGCATTGCGTCAGCGGGAGCTCAACAGCAAAGCTTTCTACCTGCCCTGCCCAGTACCTGGCACACTCGCAGGGCTCCATCTGCAAGGGTCGGAGAGGAGAAACAGGATTGATCCCCATCAAAGAGAAGCCTCTTGTCCATCTGGCCCCATCAGCATAATTTCTGAGCATCTGTTTCATAACACCCCCTTCTCGAGGCAGGGCCGTGCCTATATCTCCAGCATACAGATGGGAACTGAGACATATCACCAGGGTGATGTGCCTGGCACTGAGGAGCTCAAGCATGTCCCAGTTACCCGTCTGCAGGTATGCTCCAAACTTAGAAATAAAATCAGGGAGGCCACTGCAGACTTGTCCCTCTGCAGACTCAAGCCCTTGATTTGTAGAAGGCTTCGCTGTTGAACTTCCAAGTTTGCAGCAAGCATACAGGACAGACTGAAGCCCACAGCACTAGGCCCTGCCACCCTGGCAGCATAGGTGAGCTCCAAGACACTGTGACTTCTTCAGGTCACACGGGGAGTCTGTGGAAGAGCAGGGAACTGAACTCAAGTCACCTGAAGTCCCAGCCTAGTCCCTAACCACTGTATACTCCCTCCATGGCAGAAGACAGGGCATGGTGGTACCTTAGAGACTAACTGAATCAGAAACATGTGAGCTTTCTGGCAAAATCCCTACCAGATGCTTCTGATGAAGTAGGCTGTCACCTACAAAAGCTTATGCCTCTCCAAACCAATTAGTCTCTGAGGTACCACCCTGCCCCGCTGTCTGCTTGACTTCAGACTAACAGGATGAACTACTTCTCTCTTCTACCTATTTAAAGAGTAAAGACTTAATTCACCAGAGCGCCCCAAGGGATGACGAGGTCGAACAGTCACAAACTCCTGCAAGACCGTTTCAGGCTGGACATAAGGAAGAATTTCTTTACTGTCTGAGCCCCCAAGGTCTGGAACAGTCTGCCAGCAGAGGTGGTTCAAGCACCTACATTGAACACCTTCAAGAGTAAATTGGATGCTTATCTTGCTGGGATCCTATGACCCCAGCTGACTTCCTGCCCTTTGGGCAGGTGGCTGGACTCGATGATCTCCCGAGGTCCCTTCCAGCCCTAATGTCTATGAAATCTATTAAATTAATCTGTCCTTGTTCTAGGTTGCAAGATCCTCAAAAGGAGGTAATATAGTTGTTTTTTCTGTCTATACTCAAGGACATGCCAGAGAGAGCCATCCATGAGTGAACCTCTGGGTTTAAGTCCCAGCAGACATTGGCATATCCCAGTCATAATCCTCAGCCTGGGCTGCAGCCAATATTGAATGGTTCTGAGGAAGCCTTAAAACAAAAACCTTGCATGTATAGCAGCAAGAGGGTAAAAAATGTTGAGTCTCCAAGGGACAATAACTCATCACAAGTTCACATTCAGCACTGAACCATTTGGATTCTGCTACTCGGTACCATGGCCTATTGTTTGGGCACACTGCATCAGGCATACATGGTCTAGCAAAACACCTTTTTGGTTTCCTGGTCAGACTTCCTATTTTGGTGTCCTGAATGCAGTCCACCTCCCAGAAATTATAGGAGGACCTGGTGGGGCCAAAAAGCACCTGTCATTATAAGTCTAGAGCTGGCCTGGTCTGACCTTTTCCCAGGGTCATACTGGGATTTCATGTCATCACCTGAGTGCACTGACTTTTTCACAATGCTTTCTAATGGTTCATGAGCATGGGGTATTGGTTTTCTCCAATTTAAAAAAAAACAAACAATTTTTGGTTAAAAAAAAAAAGTAACCCCAAATCTGCATTTTCCCATGATTAAAATAAAACACCACTATCTATATCTCTCTTTAAATCATAAAAGAAATTAACCCCAAAGCCACATTTTTCTAACCAAAAGTTGGGATTTTTTTTTTTTTTTTTAAATCGGAGAAAACCAGGATCCCTGCTCATGAGCATACCTCACAGCCACCTTGTGCCAAAGGTGAACTGATGGAACGGCTCCATGCCAAAGAGCACAGCCCTGATCTTCATGCCTGTCTGAGCATACCCTGTCTGCGTTCATCAGGACTCTACTAGCAAATCTGGGGGTTGCTGGTTTGCAGCCACGCTGTCCCTTAGTCTATACAGGAAGGATTCTACGGTTGCCCCAGCTGCTCCACTAGGCTGCAGGATGTCAGGATTGGTGCATACTTTATGATTTGCTTTACTCTTTGAATGCCAGTTCTTGAGCCCTGATCATTCCCAGGATGCAGCATTATGCGATAACTGGCTCAAGGGCTCACAGGCTTCTGACAGATGTCAGAAAACTGAGAAAGATCCCTGGCCCACCTTTTAACTTGCTGTATTTTCCTCACATCCTGTGGTCCAGACATCTCCTCGCTGGCTCTCAGTCTCTCAGAGTCCCATAGAAGTGAACAGAGTTCCAGCCAAAAGCTACTAGCAATTTGGCAGAATCTGTGACAAGGTTAAACATTTAGGGTTTTTTCGAACAGCATGGGGATCAACTGTGCTGGCTCTGCCCCTGCTCCATGCAGCTAGCATTCAGCTATAGTGAGTCTGTGCTGTGGCAGATAAACCTGGAAATTTTTAATTCAGCCTTCCCAAAACAAAGTGCATGTCTTATTTGGGGTGGGGGTGGCATGCAGGTCAATATGGTAACGTGATTTTGTTTCCCACACTTGTACCATGGCATATTGCCTTGGCACTCTTCTTCCACCTTACATATGTACACTGACCCACGATGCCTGAACTCACACTTACTGTCCTGCTTCCTGGGTTCTTTTGCCTAGAGCCTGTGAAGTTGTTTTGCATCTGTGGCTGTCATTCTTTTGATCTTTTCCCTATGTAGTTAAGATATCCTTTCTGTTTGGAGGTGTTTCTCCAGAGTTAGATCCACTTCTCCCAACAATCCCTCCAGAAAACTGTAATTACACGTCCCACAAATTAAGCTGTCTCCAACTAAGGAATCTTAAATGGCCCCAAATTGCACAGAGATACCAGAATCCTCAGACCACAAGCATCTTTTGCTTCTTCTGTTGCATGATTTCAGTCTCTGAACACCTCACTGTGTCTGGAGTTACATTACTCTTCAAACATCCTTATCAGCTGGTCCAGTGTTAGGCATTAATTCTAGCAGCAGTGTCTCTCTGACTCTGGTCCTTTCCCCTCAACAGATAGTGAAAAAGTTTTACCTTTGCGCTCTCAGATCTGGCCACCACAGTCAGCTCTGCACAGAGATTCAGTTCTTGCTTCCATACTTAAGAAAGGTTTTTTGCCTGGAAATCCTGTATGCATGATTGTCCGACCATCTCCCGGCTGGGTTCCCTTCCCAGCTCTGCTGCTGACTCAGAACAAGTCACTTAACGTCTTTGTGTCTTTTTCTTCCCTCCTAGCTCTTGTATGCTTCATCTAAGGACTGTTCAACCACCAATCTGAGAGCCATATCCAGCCCCCAAGGGGTTAACCTGCAGCCCCCAAGCTCCTGGTCTAAGTGCTGCTCCCCTCACTGCCCCAGCTGCTGCTGTTACTAGCAGTGGGGTCTTCAGGGCCCTCCCTCTCCCCCGTGCCAGAGGGGGGAACCAAGGAAGCCTCCAGCCAGCAAGGTACAAAGGGGTTGCATGCAATGTGGTGGCGGGTGTGGGGAGCTCTTCTTGTTATTTTGCTGGAAACTTTCCATTTTCCTTTAAAGGCTCCTGGCTCCAGCATCCCCAGCCTGGCTCCTAAAAGCAGTGTATTCCTTTGTGCTCTGCAGCTGGACTCATTCTGGTCAAACAGCATCTTTCCATTGACTTTGGCAAGTTGGCTCAGGACCTTAGTGTAGGACACAGCAGCATGCCTGCTTTCAAGCATGTCACAAAGGGCCTTACCTTGGGCACCAGGATCCATACTGGCTATGCATGCACTGATGTCTAAAGTGGTCTTGGTGACCTGCATATCACACGGATGCCGGCAGTCAGAATACAACAGGGAGGCAGAGGAGATTATCCCACCAACCCCTGCCAAGACAACAGCTCCTCTCCTTGGGGGAGATACTCAGGGAAAGTGGCTAGTAGGATGCACTTGATGAGGGCTCCCTGGCTTTTGAATGTTTTCAATTTCTCAGCCTAGAACTGGTGATGTCAAGACATGCCATAAGAGCCCAACTGCACTTTCAAGGGCAGAGTAGGACTTGTTTCCAGGAGCTGCCTCACTGCAAATGCAGTACTGGCAGTCCCAGCACCCTGGCCAAGCTTATTTGGTGGACTGCTTGGGAGTCAGCCACACACTGGCTTGCTGGTGGCCCCACGCAAGCTGCATTGCTTTATTATTGCTTGTACCACAGCAGCATCTTGAGGCCTGAGCTCCACTGCTATAGGTACCATTCTGCCTTATAAAAAGATATTCCCCACCCCAGAGTCCAACCTGCCCCTACCTCAGTTTTCTTTGCCTGGAGGTAGAGATGGAGAGAGTGATGCTTGCATACCTGTGTAAAGCTCTCCGAGATCTTCAGTGACAAGGGCTCTGAGGTAAGTACGATTATGTCTCTGTTTATTACTGGTACCTCTCTGTTTAGGGTCTTCATCTTGGATTCACTTCAGAGTCCCTCTCACCCAGCAACTGGGTTTGCAACACAGAGCGAGTAAACAGTGCCTTTGTTTAGATACTAACAGATCCCAAAGTGGCTGTTGCCAAGATCTTCAGTGATATAAATGGCCTGTTAATTAAACATCATCATGAGTAATACCGGGGGACTTGGGATGACTTCAAATAATTCAGGGAAGCTTCCTTTTACTGTATCCCAAACAGCAGGGATGGACAACAGCAGCATTTCTGGAACGGCAAAAAGAGCAGTGCAGAGGGGACTGGGTCACTAGTCTTAGCCAGCATGTGCCCCTAACCCCCAGGAGCGATGGCTGAGTAGCAAGGGCAATAAATAACAGTGGAGGCAGAGCAGGGAGAGGCAGAAAGAGATCCCTCCTCTGTCACCTAGGCATCCCTCAAGGCCTTTGTTTGGCCAGGATCGGGCCCCCAGTTGACAAGGCACCGGGGCACCGAACGCGGACACTGCCGCCTGGAGCGGCATAAGCACAAACATGTTAAAGATTGCAAATCATTCAGACGGTCCAAGAATGGGAGTATATAAACTAACAGACCTGTCTGTGACTGGGAGACAAGGAATGACAGCCTGGTACCGGAATGGGAGGGGAACTGGAGCAAAAAGGGCATGGGGATCCAGCTAGAGGAAAACACTGTGGAAACTGGAGAGAAGCACCCCAGGAAAGGGGGCACACATCTGAACATGGTATGTCCAAGCACACGGCATGCTCCCAATAACAAGGCATGCCACACTTGTTGAAGAGGTGACAGGTGCACGACTGGGTGGAACTGAAATTCCCCTGTTCCACTATGCACCACAGCAGGGGAAAGCTGCAATTATCTGACCACGAAAGTCTCAGGCCACTGATGGGAATTTCCTGTGGTGGCCCCTTCTCAGGCATCTCGCCCTCTTCTTTTCCAACTTCCTGCTAATGTCCAATATTTTTTTTTTTTTAATGGGCAGAGTCTGGTTTTGATTAAATTGCTTCAGGACTCCAGGGCCCCAAGAAGAAATGGAATTTTGTGCTTTCAAAGGAGGCAGAAAGAGGTGGAAATAATGGCTTGTGTCACAGAATCATAGAAGATTAGGGTTGGAAGGGACTTGATCTGTCATCTGTCACCACGGAGAACAGTCAGTGTCAATGACGCCAAGACGGCTGGAGACTTCCTTCAGAGCTGCGCCAAGAGTGAATTGTGAGTACTGCAGCGAGCATGAGGCTTAAGGATGCAATATACTTACAGAGCCCTACATACAGGTGAGATTTGCTTTCCTAGATGCTAGGCAGTGCCCTGAAACAGGCCAGAGGCTGCAAGTCCCTACAAGCCCCTTCTTTATTACCTGTTTTTGGAAGAAAGTTGTAACTTTAAAGAGCAGCCTGGAATTCAGCCCTGCTATTTTTCTGGTTCTTCCTGCCCAGCTGGCCATTCACTCATATTGCTAAGTAGCTTTGTTTGCACTGCATGCTGATTAATGTCTCCAGGCAGGAACTGACCTAGTACATCTCCTGGCAGGCTTAGGGAGGAGCCATCAGTGCACCAAACACCACCACAGTGATGTCAAGACACTGAGACATCAAGAACGGGCACGAAATAGGTACACATCTGTGACTTCAAGCTGGACAGCTGTGACACCTGGGCAACATGAGGATGGAGTTTCACCTGTGGCTGATGCTGGAAGCAGCAATGGTCTGACATCAATCCAGGTACTCCATACAGCTCCCCTGAGCAGAGGGAAGCAAGAGCAGTCTTTGCTGCTATGCCATCAGGAATCCCATACAGACCCTGGCACCAAAATGACTGCACTGTCACCCCCCACCCAATTCTCTTGGCATTCAGGGTATAAGACCCAGGGGGCCTCTGCAAAGATTAGGAAAGCATCATCATTCCATACAGGGAGTCCCCTCTCCTTCGGTCACATCCTGTCTCTTAATATATCAGAGCATCCCAATTACTGTGCTAGGAGAGCACTGGCTGGAGGCTTCACAACTACATACGCACAAAAAGAAAGGCCTGGTCTGACCACAAAGCCAGGCTAGGGCTTAGCCAGAAACTCAGAGCCAGCCATCCTCCATTGTCACACCCTACCATGAGGAGTGCCAGCCAAAGTACAGCCATGGATGCCCACCCTGGCAGAGACTGGTGCTGACCTAGCTTGGTCCTTACTCCAATGTAAAGACTAGGGAAGCTCTTCTCTGATAGCCAGTGCCATGCTCAGAGTTGTCAAGGTGCAGTTTGGGTTCTGAAATCTCATTCAGCCACATTGCAAACAGCTGGGAGGTGGCATCACCTATATATCCCACGAGGGCTGTTGTTCACTCTTGGCTAGTATGGGTTCCTTTTGTGCATTATCCCTCCCTCCCTGCCAACAGGCTCAGCTTTGCCTGACAGAGAAAAGCTGCTGCCAGATCATGCTTTCCCTAATTGCAGCACTTACATTTCATTTAGCAGTGGTGCCAGGCAGCCTGACAATAGCATTATTGTACAGAGACACTCATGGCATTTGACTGCTGACAGTAAAATAGAACATCCCCTCCCTCACTGAGCTCTCAGATGCTGCTGTGCCTGCAGTGCACTCCAACCCCATTCTTCTTTAACCTTTAAAATGAATGAGCAAGCTTTATTGTCCACTGGCTGACAGCAGCTAATGCCAGGCTAGCAGGGGCAGCCCCTGGTGCCAGGGCCTTGAATGCGGCCAGCGAGATGGCATGGTCTGCAGTGCTCTGCTGCACTGGAGCCAACTGGTCTGCCAGCCAGACACTGCATTGGCAGGACCCCATGATATCATCCCCTTTAGATGGAGAGGGAGCAGAAGAACCAGCTTGCCTATGCTGTGCTCACCTTCCAGGGAGAGCAGGTTGGGCTACTGAGGGCAGGAGGGTTCAGAAACATGAGAGGTCTCCATTGCCACATCCCAACACCTTCACAAGCTCAAACAGAGCTGAACTTCACCAGAAACAGTCAAAGTGAAGTGGGGCTTCCCGGGCAGAGAATGCTGATGCACTCACCCCAGGGCACACACCAGACTGGCTGCCTTTGGGGTTCAATTCAAAGTACTGCTGTCTGTTGCATTTCTCTGGCCTTCAGTACTGTGGTGACTGAGCGGCAGTCTCCTTGCTGTTACCCACCTGACCTCAACACCCTGTGAGGCTAGGCAGTGCCATTATCTGCACCATACAGATGGGAGCTGAGATATTTAAGTCTTGTGTACAGCTGGAGTTATTCAAGGCTTGATACTGTATTTACTCAAATACGACTTGCACCTTTCTTCCAAAAAAGAACTGCTGGGAATGTGCGTGCATCTCTTAAATGAGGAACTGCAGGGAGCAGAGGGCTCAATCCTGCTGAAACCAAGCTACCCGGCCCCTGTTCTCAAGCTGGATGGACCCTCAGCTGCCCTGGAAGGTGCTGCTGTATGCCCACCCAGCTGCGCTTGAGAAGAGAAGCCAGACAATTCGGTTCAGACAGCAGCGCCTGCTTCATTCTGCAGGAACAAGGTTAACAGAGCAGCCACAGGTTTTTGGTCCCATCCCTACTACAGCTGTCTGCGCCTTCTCCATGAAAATAATGTTCTTAGTGGTATTTTCAGAGCAAGATCTTTGTTTCTTTATTCCATCTTCCAAAAACAAGATGAACATCTTTTTCAGGGACATGTGGCGTGTGAAAAAATACGGTATCCCTGAATGGCTCTTTGCAGAAACAAGTCCTGACCTATGTAAGACCATATTTCCTAGGTGTAGCATGTCCTCCTCACATACTAGCTCCAAGACAGGCTGTGTACATGCATAATTAGTTTATAAGCTGACTAATGTGAGTGTGCCTTGGTCAGTGCCCCCCAGTGAAGTGATAACTGCAGCTGTTATCACCCTGGAGACTACCTGTCTGTCTGGTATATCCATGCTCTGCAGCTGAAGCAACTGACAACTGCAGGGGAGCACCTATTAGGACCCAGAGCTGAGGGGTGGGGAAGGAAGAGTTTATGAAGCAGGTTCATGCAGACCTTCAAGGGCCTGCGGAAAAAGAGAAATTAGGTACAGAGCAGAACCCATATTTATCTTGGGCTTCTACTTCAGTCGGACTCAGAAAGTGGTGGACCATGTACATCTGTCCAAACAGCTAATTATCTGGCCCACTGGGCTGCTGCATCTAGCGAAATAAGGGATTGTGTCAGGTCTACAACAGCTCTGAGCTCAGATTGGAAGCCAGGAAAGAAAATGGCTGGGCAAAAGCCTGTGTCCTGTAGACATACTGGATAACCCTCTCACTATGAGGACTCCATCGTACTCTGGCAGGCAAGAAGATCTCTCTCAGCCATGCTGCCACTGGAGCCCTAGCTTCCGACTCAACACTGGTGACAGGTCCCTAGATAATCCCCCCAGACTGCATCCATAGCACAGCACGCTTTCAGGCGTGAGCGCAAATCTTTCCGCTCTAGAATCCGACCCTATTGGAAGACCTTCCCCTACATCCAAAACGTCAGTCTCCAGACTGTCAGTCAAGAACCAGGCAAGGAAACGAATCATTTAGCATGGTGACACTGGTGCAAAACCAAGGGTTAGGCAAGACCTGGTGAATTCTGCCAGATAGATTTAAATACTGTATAAACCTGTCTATGAAAACCCCCAGAGGAATAATGATAGTATCAATTCAGAAAAGCCAAGCTGTGCAGCAGAGCATGGTAGATTTACTGCACAAAGAAATGACACTGAGGGGAAGCAAACCGTATATTAAAGACCAGGTGAGACTGGGTCTTAAAAAGAATCCCAGAATAGGCAGGCAGTGGCTTAGTGTATATAGTAACACATTACGCAGTGGAAGGAAATGCCAAACTCACTGGACAATAACTCCCCTAGTAACTTGCTTTGAGATGTCAGCTGCAACAGGACCAGGATTAGCCAGTGAGAGCTAGCTCCACCTTGTTTCATCATTTCAGCTGTCTGTTCACACAGGCAGGTCTGCTACACATACCCCAAGCCCGACAGCCCAGTAGCAGTTATGCCTGGGCTTGGGGATCTTGTGTAGATGCCACATAGACAGCATTAACAACACAGATAGCTGACACCTTCCTGCCCCAAACTAGTGCTGGCACTAGGCCAGGCCTAAAGGCTCCCAGTCTTAACTCCACACTTTAGGGCAACTTCAGACAGCTACTGCAGTGCATCCAGGTGGGATGGATAAGTGAAGCAATGCCCCCAAACCTTGGGATTTTCCTCCAAAATACCTTGCAGGCCCCAAGGCCCAGCATAGACAATGTTCAGTTATGAACTGCGGGGAAGAACTCAGGTTTAAGAGGCAGTGTGGATTTCTGGCATTATACTGGGACAGAGGCCACTCTTTTTGCCACTGACTGGTTGTGACTTACAAGTCCGTGTTCTTCTTTTCTTCTTCCCATCCTTTCCCTGTCCTCCCTATTCAGATATGAGCTGTTTGGGGCAGATGCTACCTCTGCCTGCATGCCTCTGCAGTGTCTAGCAGCCTGGGGCACTGATCCTATCAGAAGCACTTAGACATTACTCTACTACAAATGATATGTCTCAGGGGCAAAGGAAGTAAGCAGTACTCGCTTTTAACCTCAGAGTAGACTGAGCTACCTGACATTAAAACAGTGATCTGAGTCTGTATTTTACATCAGTCTCAAAGGGGAGTTCAAATTTTATTGATTTTAACTTCTTCCTGAATCGAAGCCATCAGCTCTTACAATAATGAGCGTTTTTTCTTAAAGCCCCAGTGCTTGGAGTCATGTGATTATGTAAAAGTCTCTGCTTTCATGAAATCAATTAAGTTCTGAATCCCTCTGGCTTTGTAGAAAGGTATGAAAGTGTGACCTGAGTGTGACCTACTGATTTGGAAACGTAGAGAAGAACATATATTTTTAAAAGTCATTATGTTTTAAGTCAGTCTCCTGATTTTTCAGGCTTGACTCATGAGATTTGGAAGTCAGGGGTCAGCAAGTTTGCTGCTCAAATTGGAAATAAAGGTGCATGCTTTTATTGGGGAGGGTAACTGACCCCTGAAATGACTTCCCAGGGGAGGAATGGATTCTGTCTCATACGGTCCTCAGGAGAGAAGACCTTGTTGAAAAATGTGCTTTGACCTGATAAGATCTGGCCCAGCACAGAGGTAACTGAGTAAAGCAGTTACCGTCATACAGAAAAGAGGTCAGCCAGGATCACCTCCCTATTCCTCTGGCCTGAAAATACACCTGTATGATGGGAAATCAGCAGCTGGTCTTCCTGTGGGAAGGACAGGAGCTCTAATTGCTATTCTGGATATACACTTATCTCCCTGAAGCCACTTCAGGAGCTGTGCCATGCCCACAGCAGTGCACAGGCAACACATGGAGCCGGACTGGGTTCCTGCCTGCAGAACTCACTCCTAACTTATCTGCCCTGCCGTAACTCAGATGCTTCACGCTGGTGCTGTGAGAAGCCGTACGCTTCACCTCCATCTCATGCTCCCGTATTCACCCAAGGGCTTTCCATCCCAGACCCACACAAATGAGCAAGGACACGACTCCCCAAGCCCCAGCATGCAGCCTACACAGCTGTCAAACTGCAGCTGAGCCAGCACAAAGAAGCAGTAACCTGCACCCAGTGAAGGGCTTCGGCAGATCACCCCCCTAGCAGCAAGGCAAAACCAAGGACACGGACAACACTGGGCTGTTCTTTGCTCCAGCTAGCAGCAAAACTGAAATGAGCCCCTAGCAACTCTGTTAACATGGTCCTGTGGGGTGCCCTACTCCAACAGCCCTCATTTGTAAAAGCAACAGATTGCTTCAAATGCCAATGCCATCTGGAGTTTGCACTCCACCTCTTTTAATATTTCTTCAGCCTCATATAGCTCTCCCAGTCCCAGCTGAAATAACAGGTTTATTATTAGTGGCAGCATTATTCATTGGTCCCACAGTTGTACCCAAGAGCTCCAGACATGGATCGTTGTGCTAGGTGCTGTTGAAAGGACGGACAACAGAACCGCCTTGCTACCACTCACTCTGCAGGGCTGAGGGGAGCAGCACTCCATGCGTCCAGGCCAGCAAAACTCAGCAGTTGTGACTGCCAGGGCAGAGATCTTCCTCTTGCTGGGTTTTTTTTTTTCCTCCAGGTTTTTTTGTTTTTTTTTTGAACTAAAAGCATATTCAAGTTGTGGATCAAAATGAAGCCCAGAGCCATGTTCAGAGCAAATGCTTGTCAAATGGACTTTCTGCTGCAGTAAATTCTTACCAGTCAAGTCTATCAGTTCAATGCTGACATTGGAATAAATAATAAATGCAGGAGCTAACAGCAAAGTGTGAGAATTGCTCTCTTTGGAACAGTAAATCCTGTCAAGTGGATGGACACAGCTCTCGCCAGTAATATCTGGGGGCCAGAACAGCGATCCCAGAGAAGCCTGTAATCTTTATCCTAATCAGACAGTGTGGGAACAGCTGATAAGTAGGAAATGTCTGGTAGTTCACAGAGGAAAGTACAAATTGATTGGTAGGAAAATGGCTATTTTGCTGCTCATCAATATAAATAGAAACTTCCGTTTTCTACCCTACCTTTCTCTGCAGGTTTGCATGATTTTACCTACACCAGGGAATGCTCATTTACTGGAGTGCCCAGGGACCAAGAGGGAGCAGCTGAACTTAGAGAAGAAGCTGAGAGCTCCACACTGGGAGCACACACTCCCCAGTCAAAGCGGCGGGCTGAAGCCCAGGTTAACGAACTCCCCTGACACATTCCAGTGCCCAGACCTGGCTACTCCAGAAAGCAGGATGGGTAATGCCAAACAAACCCTGCCCCTCACATGGGGAACATGTGTCCCTCCAAGCCTGCACAAGCAGGTCCAGTGTGGTGATGCCAGGCTTGCAAGCGCTTCCCCAACACAGCTGCAGCCAAACCAGTGCACCTCAGGCATGAGCAACACCACTCCTCTGCTGTTCCAGTCCTGGACCCTCTGGCTCACTTCTACAGCTTTACCAAAGGATATTGCACACTCCCTCGCCTTCCAGTCATGGGATTCAACACACTTCATCTGACAGTGTCATCTTGAGCCACAGCCATCCCAGGCCTAGATGCTCCCCCCATCCCACACCAGCTCTGCTAATGCTCTTCAATCCAACCCACAGCTCAAACTGCTATTCCAGCTCTGGCCTCCACACGCAGCTCCACTGATGTTCCTCCATCCCAACCATCAGCCCCCCTGTTATCACAAGCTCAGATTTCCAGGCACAGCCCAGCTTGTGAACCTTTATATCAGCTCTTCTCACAATTCCAGTCCCAGGTCACAGCTTTGGCAAGTTTCACGGTGCTTCTGCACATCAAATGAAAAACCTGTGACAGATCATTGGTGGGGTAGATCTGAACCTGGGCATCTGGGGATAAGGTACTGTAATACAACTTAATCCTATTTATTCATTTTGACAAACAGCCCCATCTTATTCAATAGGACACCTGGCCTGAGCAGGACTCGCGTGACACTCTGCAAGACTCCCAGGACAGCCAGAGCCCTACAGCTGTGCAGGGATCAGATGACGGAGTAGGAAGAGAGAAGAGGGATTCAGACAGGGAGGTTTTTTATTGGACAAGGGTACCAGTGCAGAGCACAGAGGGGCACCGTGTTCACATACCTGGTCTGGCGCAGGGGGATGGGTAATGACACACACAGGAAGGGATCAAAGGTGTTGCTCTGCTTCAGACAGTGAGGACAGGTCAAGGAGGACCTAAAATAAAACAAGAAACCACAGTCAGAATAAACAAACATGGACAGATACAAGCCAGGCACCATACAGAGGAGGAAATGTTAAAAGGGATTGATACGCTTCTGCCCTGCTAAGGCCTGTAATTCCTATGTCAGTGGGCTGAATCATGGAGGTCAGTATTAGAGAACACCATCATTTTTAACTCACCCCATTTCTGTCCCTGCACGCACCCAGCAATGCACAACTCATTGTGCTCTCCATCCCAGTTTGGATAGAAAAGACCTAAGCCATTCAGTTTTCAGCCCTTCCCCAGTATACAAAAATCACCTTTTAAGGAGTACTTCCTGATATTCAGCTGGTGACTGCTGGTTTCACTCCATGGTTTCAACAGCTCTCTCCCCATCTGCTCCCATGAACATCCAGTATCAGTCCAGCCTGCAGCCGCCATGAATGCAGTACAGCTGGAGAGTCTTGCCAAACAGCAGGTCTACTCCCTTTAACTTCTGCTTCCTACCAATCTCCTACCAAATTCCAGAGCTGATTCTCCTTGCAGGCTTGAGAGAGGCACAAATAAAAATAAACCTGGGTTTTCAATTGCTTCTTTTGCATCCTAATCCAGCCCCAAAACAGCCTGCCACCTATGCCACTGTGGCACCACCTGCAACAGCAGGATGACAGACTGCTAACGCCCTCTCTGGGCACATGGCACCCCAGCTCCAACAGACCTGAAAAGGCAGACTGTCATAGTCATTTGACTCGAGCAAAGCTACCCAATGTAGATGACAGGCATCACTGCTTGCAACTCCAAAAGCAACACTAAATCATTAGCAGGTCACTGGTGTTAACTCTGCTACTGGGTTAAGAACAGCGCTGGTGAGAGTCAGATCTTGGCTGCTGCAAGGATCACGATGGGGGAGCAGGCAAAACTGACATCCCATGGCTAGTGAACCAAGCTGTGAGAGAAGACAAGGTCAACGTCCATCCATGTGTTAACCAAATGAAGGCAGCAGATGAAAACTGAGCAGCTTTCATATCTCTGCGAGGCTATAAACAGCCAGATCATTTCCCTATGTGCCACCCACGTCTGCAGCACAGCATACTGAATTTGACAGTTTGTGGCTGCCAGCTATCCTCAGGGTGCGTGGATTTATGATCAAGGCAGCAAGAGGAGGGATCCTGATAAGAAACATTACAACACAGCAAATCCACTGTTGCCTGCCTGGGGGCCTTTTGGTGAGCTGCAATGGCACAGTGATGCATCTTGCCATGCTTCTTCTTTCATATGACATTTTAGGATTACAACATTCATAGATTAATATCTAAATTTAGTATCCATTCAACTGCTTCAGGATGGAGTGATTTTAGACTGCCATTAAATGATCTAATTGGGCATTGTTCACAACGCTTTGCACCCTCTGAAAAATCGCACCACAATGACAACCTGGACTCCCTTTGATTCTCTGTTTATAGAGCAGGAGTCAACATTTTCCCTGAAGTGTTCAAATGTGATTCAGAGAGGACTGTATCTTTCTCAGTAGGTCATAGCATGGCTGGGGAATTGTAGGGTCACTGAAAATGTATTTCTGTGGCAAGTTAGTATTTGCTCAGGCTTCTCTCTATTGTTCTTTGGTGCTCTAGTCACCATCATAGAGCTTTGTGGCATATTTCCAGAAGGGGTTTTCTAGATTTGAGCCTATCCAGTGGTGGAGTAGTAATGTCCTTGTTGATTGGGATGTTTAGGTTACTGATTGCTTTATGGTATTCCCTCGTATGTGCAGCATCACATATGGAGCTGTGAGGGAGCACAGCTGTGGAGCTGTGAGGGAGCAATGATCACTAGGACTGGAAGCCATGGCAATGGTGTCCTTTTTAGGATTCCTGAAATAATCTGCATAGCTGCATTTAACCGTGTATCAACAATTTGTGTGTGTGCACGCATTTATTCCAGACTGGGGAGCAACGTTCTGTTACAGAGAAAAAAAAAAAAAAAGAGTGCTAGAGTAGGGAAGAAGACGACAATCTTCTCGTGGTCTTCCCTGTTATGTGCTAAAGCACAACTGATGTCATCAACTCCATGATCAAATGCCCGTTAAAGGGCCTTCTGATTGGGATTACAACACCAAAGACCTTGCCGTGCTGTAACGTAGCCAGAAGAGGGATACATTTTCCGTTTGCCTATTGCTTCCCTTTCTCCCCTACCACTTATTTGGATGCTAAAACAGTTATATGCCCACACCCAGCCTACTGTGTGCCCCCTTCCATCACGCAGCAGGAAACAGCAGCAGAGCTGTTAACTGCAGGTACAGCGTCATCCCTGTCTCACTGACAGTGCCATAAAGGGGTCACAACCTGCCCTGAAGTCAGAGACAAAAGTATCAGGCCAACACGGTCTTTCTCGTCAAAGTTAAAAGTAGCAAAGATCTGTGTCAATTCATACTAGTGTTTGTCTATATTTTCCATTTGATCACTGCACTGAGTTCAACCTGCCTCCACATGGCTACCAGTGGTGTGCAGGTTCACTAGAGATGAGAGAAAAGCCGGGACCATGAGATGTGCAGCAGAAGTCACCTCTTGCTGCCTGACCAACTTCTAGTCTTCAATTCTCATTTTAAAAAGCAGCACCTAGTTCTCACATTTCTGAAACATATTTTGGGATTTACTCACTCAACACAGCAGCGTAGTGGCACTCTCCCGAATGACACAACAGGCCTTAGAGAGACAAATTCCCTGTTTGTCCCAATGGGTTATTGACTCTGGAGGCTAATGATGTCGGTGTTAACTCTTTTGCTTTGGATCTTTTACTTTGCTATATACCACGTATAAGTTTAATGTGTAATCTCAAACTGTCTCAAACCTATTCAGGGGCCTCACCCGCCTTCAAACCATCTATTAACCCTGCCAGCTCTTCATACAATTTATCTGACAAAACTATACGATGCCAGTGCAAAGTCCACTGTGCACATCAAATGTGGAAACCGTATAAAATAAACTGAATTTTATACAGAAGAAAAGCTCCCGAGACCGGCACAGCCCCTTTAGTATCCACTATCTGATTTCTTTCATCAGAAACCTACATAACCTGATTACAGACAAAGCTGCTGCAGTCAAGGCATGGGGTTTAGGCTCAGCAAGCCATAGAGCACATGGGGGTTTAAACATGGTCCTGGAGGTCAAAATCACATCAGATCTGATGAACTGCTGGGAGTCAGGGGCATATTTTCCGAGGTTCAGTGCACCCCTTTGGGGCTGCTGAATTTTGAGGATTGCTGAAAGAGCGTCTTGCTGGGGTTTCCTGAATAGGGACAGGTATAAACAAGTGCTCGGGACCCAATGTACCAAGTGCTGGAGTCTGGCCCTTAACTACTCTTCTGCAGTCACCTGTTCTCACACCACTGGGTCTCAGGCAGGGACCACTGATGCTTACATTCCCCTCCTCTTGCTCATTTATCTGACTTCAGGCACAGGCCAGAGATCAGCTAGGGATGTTCCAGACCTTTGGTTAAAGGTTCAAATCACAGCCAGCTCCCCTTGACACGTCCCCAGCAATGCCATTCTGGCAGGGAGGGAAGGTGCTGAGTATTTGCACAGACTCGGCCCAAACCCCTCCATTTCTGCACTGCCATATGGCTGTAGGTATGGATAGCAGGGAAAGCAGGCAGTCAGTGTTTCCAGGGGAACAAGCTATACTGGGCAAAGGCAGCTCTAACTGTAACCAGCCCAGGGCTTGCAGTGGTGCACTTGACACAGATATCATGCACTAGCCAAAGCACAGGAAGAGTAGGTCAGCTCCGAGCTGTCTGTTGGGCCAGATACATTGGAGACCCCAGTAAAACAAAGCAATCAGTAAGTTGCTAATACAATGACGTCTGGAACTTGGCATAGGAAAGATGCATGCAGGCATGCCTTGATTGTGATGGTGTGCACACAGGTCCTGGGGTGCCCAGGGGGGACCTGAAGTAGGTGTGCTAGGGGGTGCGTGCAACTGAGAGCCAGCGTGCTTGTTAGTGCAGCTCCCCGGAGTTGGCGTGGGAGTGAGGCTCCGCCGTGCCAGCTGGCTCTGCATGCTGATAGGAATCACTCTGATCTTGTACACACCTGCCCAGCAAACACAAGTTGCAGACTGGTGTCCTGGGCCTCCCCAGCCCACGGGGAATTTCACCTGGAAAACCCCACTCCTTTTCTGGTATCAGCTTCATCAAGCCCTCCCTTAACCCCTTATTTCCTCCCTTTTTTTGCCATTAAGATGGATTGCTTCACAAGCTGGACAGTGATCTGAGCCTGAACAATCTTCCCTATGGATTGACTCTGCTGCTTGGGTTTGCTCAAATAAGAGCATGAATTGGGGTCCTGGTATAGAGGCCACTAGATATTGATCGTTCTTTAGATTTGTTTTTTCCATTCCACTACCTCAAAGGCATTTATGACACAATCCAAATATTCCAAATACATTAATCTTTAATTTCTTAAATCGATCCCTCAAAAACTGTCATTCAGGGTGAAAGGAGATGCCACTGATGGCAAGAGAAGGTCAATAGCAGCTCTGTCTCCAGGTATAAAACCCTTGCATGCAAGGTGCTTGCAGTCTTGCTGCATCCTTCTTTGCTTATACACTTCAGTGCTGACCAGAAGCAGCATTGTGTTACAGGAGCCCAAAGCTCCCCAGCTCCTCCTTGTCTCTCCCATTATAGAGCCATTCCTCTCCTCGCACCCATTCATCTAATACTGACAAACCATTTGTGCTCAGCAGCTTCCTGTTCCAGTTCATATGGTGACGCTCACTGTTTTACTTAGAGTGGGTGCTGGCTGCCCCCAAAGCAGTCAATAGAACAGAGGAGCCCGAGATAAAATTACAGCTGATCAGGGGAAGGTACCTTCGACACATCAAAAAGCCACTACATTAGCTCACTCCAACAGCATGAAGAGAAGTAATTCTACATGCGAGTCTCATATTTAAAGACTGTATAATATGTGCATATTGCTTTTTAAAGACCGTTAACCTCCATCTGCTGCAGCCCTTCTGCACTGGAGCTGGGAATGGCCCCCACACCATCTTCACTGCAGGTATTCTGGCAATGTGGTGCATGTGCCTTGTGAATCAGGGCTGAACTATGCTGGACAGACACAGGCCATTTGTAGGGTAGGGTGGGCAGTGGACAATGCTGATCACAAAGGGGGTGCAGCTGCCAGAGCATCCCTAAATGGTGGCAACACTTATTCCCCATAGTAGCTGGCCAGCTTAGCCTACTAGCGCAGAGCCATGGGATCCCTCCTGGGATTGCTTACACAACTACCACTAGTCAGTTCTTGTGTACAGGAAGCAGATCCAAAGCCTGGGTCTAAATCCAGGACTGAGCTGAAGTGTGTTGTGTCCCTCAAGTGTGCGGTGTCCCTCAGATCAAAAGGTCCACACCAGACCTCCGAGACTCCAGAGCACAGCATGCTGGGCACAGGCTACCCATGAGCTTTCATGAAAGTCTAGCAGCCACGGAGGGAATAGGCCACCCTCACCAGAGCGACCTAGGAAGGATACTGTGCTTGAAACAATGGGGCCTTCGTGTCCAATTTGTTTCCATATCAGAACAAAAAGGAGATTTTGCCTTTCCATGGAAAGGCAAAAAGTACCACTGAAGAACATCCAGGACCTAGTGGATCAGGGCATGCTCCTGGGGTAGGAGATACTCAGGTTTAAAGTGCTATTTATGGTTGATTCAGACCTAGTCTAATATACGAGTCCTTAAAAACCACCCGTTGTCTTTCCTCTCCCCCCCTCCAAGCAACAGGACTGTGCCCCAGTCTCTAGGCACACAGAAAAACTAGCGCATGTTAAAATCTTCCCAGGGCTTAAGCAACAAGGTATTCCTGTTGCACCTATAACTGCAGTACTCCTATCTTTCCACCATTAAATATTTATCTTTAATAATCCTCCTGCCCCTTTGAGGTCAAGGCCACGCAAGAAATCTGTGGCTAAAGCTGGAACTGAATCCAAGACCCAGCTCCCAACCCCCTTTTGAGTGGGCTGCACTACACACACCATGGAGTAGGCTGGGAAGATGTTCACATATGCAGAGCTCTTCACATGGGAGCTTGGAGGACCTCACATCTCCAGATCTTTAAGCTTCTGGATTTCTCTCTTTTTCTAATTCCCGATTACACCTCAGACTGTTACACGGTTAAGAGGCAGCCACACATCAAAGCATTTGCTCTCTCCCCAAAGTTAGTTCCAAAGCGGAATGGATTTGTGCAGGCGTGCGTGCAGACACCAAGACCTAAACACCACTCACAACTTGTGGATCTTCCTTGTATCCGTATTGTTGTTGCTTATCAAGACAGGATATTGATTAAAAGAAAGATTAGCCGGAAGTAACAGGCAGATATTAAATCCAAACCCCAAGACTGATGCAATTTCCCCCTTGCTCAGCAGCACATTTAAGAGCCACCCACATTATGCCTATGCGCCTTCTTGCCTGCGGACGTGGCACTCAGGTTTGCTTGTAGACTTTCTTTACTGCCAGTAAGGCACACACCTCCTAGGGCAGCAGGACTGCAAGACTCGAGACTCCAGTCCAGCCTAACTTAGCAAAGATGCACAGACTGCTGGGAAATGTTCTGCAGGTTCTCCAGCCCTACCATGCCGCCCTTCTGGTCATGTCAACATAGCATGAGAACTGTGTCTCAACAAGCCCTATATCTATGCCCAGGTACTGTAAGACAGTACCTTTTGGGAACATGTCTCAATCTTCAGATCAAGACAGCCACCCCTCACAAGTCTACCTCCTTTGACTAGTGCCCTGCACTGTATCCTCCAGGACAGGCAGTGTACGCTTGAGGAGCAGCTATCCAATAGTCAGCTTTCTCTTCACTGTTCAATGGGTGGCCCCAGGCCTCATTTATTTTGTAGTACTCAATCTCTAATCTGAAGACAGAATTAGTCTAGAACTCTCATCATTAAAAGATACTTCATAGATTTTTATTGATACCCACAATGTGCCTGTGAGGTAGAGGACATTATTTGCATTTTAGAGGGCAAAAGAGGAAGTGATTATGGTCAGGAGTGTCTCTTACTTTTGGATGCCCTATTTGAGATGCTTAGGACCCAATGCCTCAGATTTCTTAGTGTTATGTAGCACTTAATAAATCAGAACACAACTTTTTCTACCTGCAGTTATAGCTGCAATTGAAGTACTTCTGCATATCACACCCCAAATGCTCAAGCTGGGCAGTCAGAAAAGGAAGCACGCATAGTGAACTCCTCTAAATTTGGTTTAAGTGACTTGCCAATTCTGAAGTAGGATCTTGGACAGAACCCAGTTTTTCTGGGCAGCATAAGGCAGCACCCTTATCCATGAGACTGCCTTTTCTCTCCCTGTGGTCTCCTGCCTCATTCATTAAACACTTTCTGCAACAAACGAGGCAGGGAGCCAGCAGCCTCCTCTCCTGCACACCCCAATTCATGCTTAGAACAGATTCATCCTGTACACTGAACATGGCAGGGGTCCTAAAATATATGACTACGTTTAAGTACCAAATCAGAAAGCATATGCACAAGGCTGGGAAGTTGCAGCTGAATGGGCAGCCTCAATTTGGCAGTTCTGAACCCCTGTTGCTCGACTTTGCAACCTTGACATTTAATGTAGCATTTTGTGAGCAGACAGGAGATTTTCAGAAGAGCAAGTTAAAAATGGAAATCCCATCTGTGGCATCACAATGACACTTTGCCAGGGTCATCAGCAGGGATGGAGCTTTAAGAGCTGATGGACAGACCTCTGCCACTTGAGCTAGTGGAGTCACTGATGAATAGTATCTGCCATTCTCCATTGCACTAGGCTGCAGTCTACGGGCTAGATCCGCCCATGAAGCCACCGGATTGAGCCTGCAGACCCAAGGGGCTCTGGCAGCATTTCAGCAGCATGGGACTTTGCCCCCTCTGCCAGATTTCAAGTCTTTGTTCCAGAGAAAGGGGGTACCAGGGACCGGAGCTTTCAAAAAATGGCCACCAGCACATTTTAAACATGGGGATATGGAAAGAGATCTTGCCTATCTTGGAAACAATAATCGTTTCAACCGCAGCTTTCCAATAAAGCTGGCCTGGGACACGTGTCTGTTTGGACTGAAAAGTTATGCACGTGGCAAAAATCATAAGCAACCAAACAGGGTCTTAAAGTCAGATATGCTGGGCAGCCTCAATAAGCAGCACTAGTCACTCCAGCCATAATGTCCCAAATCACCAGGCTGTTTTTATGCACAGTAAGATCTCACAGCCAACAGCTCCCATAGTGTTCAGCCTACCTGGGGACCACAGGGCAATCTTTGTGCTTGGCCAAGCACAACTGCCCCATCTCTGAGATTCCTGGTGTGGGAAGGGGATGGGACAAGCTGACTGGCCACAGAAGGGAAAATGCACGGTGTTCTTTCTGGTCACCGCTGAAACATGGATGTGCATCCAGGAGTTTGTCAGCCTTTGAGGGGCAAGGTCTGCTCTGCAACAGCCTGAAAGGGCAAGAACTCAACAGGTCTGCTGGAAGCCCAGCTTCCCTATTGCTCCTGGCTCGATCCCCATGCACCACCCTCCTGATCCTGCCCCACAGCCCTGCATTTTACGCCCTCCAGGTCATTAATCAATCATACGAGTGTAAAGGGCTTGGGTGGGAACTCCTAAACAACCTGCAAAACCATGCTTACTTAATGCCACATGTACCCAATGTACAGGGTTTGCCTTGTAGTGTTAGCTTTGTGGACACCAGCACAACATGAGTGGATAACAAATGACAGCAGAAGGCAATATGTTCAGATCTGATGTCAGGAATGATGTTTCACAAGCTGCATGTTGGTGAGACCAAGATCTACACAAGGCTCTAAACAGGCTGACACTTACAGACAAGAATAGCCAAGAAAGTTCCTGAAGAGGCAAGTCCTGCTCCTGGGACAGGCTAAGAGCTAAAGTGATGGAGAAGTCAAAGGAGTCCTCCTCAACATCTTAGCGCTTTGCACCAGTGTCTCATACACCCTTCTCTGTAACAGCCTGCACTATAGAATGAGACCAGCCCAGTGGTCTGAACCAGTCTAGCAACACCTGCAAGCTCCTCTCTTATCCCACAGTTGGCTGCTTTGAGTCCAGGCTAAGGGATGCAAATAAGGTATCTGGGGAAAGCATACACTGTTTTTGCTTGCATTGCAGCAGTGCATGAGAGCCCAAGCCTTGGCTCAGCAGTTTTTTGTACTAGGTGCTGTACACACCTAAGACAAAAGAAAGAAAGAGAGGTCCCTGCCCAAGATACCTTACAAACCATTCCCAGATCCCTGCTCAGCTTTCTTCCCCCCACACCTTAAAGAGAAGATTCAAAAGGGGATTAAATACCCAGGCTCTACCCCAGGAAGTCTTTTTTTTTTTTTTTTTTTTTTTGAGTCTGTAAAAGAAGAATATTTCAGCTGTTCTAGCTAGAAAACAATAGAGAGAGAGTCAGAGCAAGGAGACTGCTAAATATCCCCAGCACAACAGGGAGGCCGTCTGAATAAAGCAAATGCATCTCCTTCCAGCTCTCCACTTAGGCACCCTGGGCCATGTGCTTTGTCAGGATTCCAGCAGCTAAAGACACACAAAAAGTCATCAGATAGCCCTGCAATGCATTGCAGGTAAGGTGGCACCATGCGGGGCCAGCCGCTCTCTAGATCACCAAGGGATCAGGGGCTATTAAAGAGAATGGCGAAGCAAGAGGAGGAATACAGGGAAGATCAACCAAAGAGCAGGCGTGCACTGAATGCCCTGAGCGGCTGCAGAGAGAAAGCACAAGCAGCGCTAAAGCAGCTTTGCAGCGAGCTCTGCCCCTGCAGAGCTGGTCCCAGACCCAAGGACCAGATGCTGCCTGCACCCGACTTCCTGCTGAGTAGGACAGAGAGTCATGCTGTGCTCTGCCCCTTGAGGGTGCCCCACTGGGACCCCACTCTGCTTATGTCTAGTGTCCCTGGGGGCAGCACAGTACTGTGCCCACACTACTGCTCCTGGCCTGTACAGATCTGGGTTCAGGTTCTAGCTGCACTCCTGTATTACCATGAACCTCTGGCAAGTTGCTTCATCCTTGTACCCTGGTTTTTCTACCTCGGGAATACAGGGGTAATGATGCTTACCTCCTCTGTGAAGCACTCCGAGACATACAATGATCGCCATGGCCTGCAGGTGGTGAGTCCTCCAGAGAGGGTTTAGGCTTTGGTGTGGGAGTGGAATAGGGCGTAGGGAAGATGTGGGCTGATTCCTGGCTAGAGGGTCTCACCTCTCAGGGTCAGGCCACTTACCGTACTTGGGCTCAGGAAGGAATTTTACCCCACAGTCAGACTGGCATGACCGCGGAGATTTTTGCCTTCCTCTGTAGTGGGGGATGTAGCCTCCTTCCTGGGATCTCTTGAGCATACATTAACAACCTTTGGAGCAACAGGACATTGGCCACCATGGTCCCCTTGCTTTGCTTCCGGGAGGTCAGGGTGCTACATATTGTAGTTTTGTCAGGGTTGACTGTGTGATTTTGCTAACAGATTAGGCAATGGATTGGTAAGAGATGCTCTGGATAGGGATGATCCTGCCTCAGGCACGGGTTGGACTAGATGACCTCTGGAGGTCCCTATGGGTTGCACCGACCCTCAGAGTTTGACTGGTATGTTTTTCCACACTTGTGCAATCCCAGGGATATGCTCAAGACCCTGGTTTTGTTCCCTCCCACTCCACAGGGAGTTACAGCAGCGTGGCTGGCCTGTGAATGAAGTCAGTCAGAAATAAACAGAACCAAATGAATCCTTATGGGAGAGGATTCATTCCCAAATAAAAACCCATCTCCCCACACACCATCTGGTATTGTGGGGATACAATACATACTAGGTATGTGCTCCCAGTGACTGTAGTAGAATCAGGCAGCGACCAATGACCCTACAGAACCTGCCATTGCTCCAGCTCCTTGTCTTTGCTTACAAAGCAGCAAAAACAGCAGAAAGGGAAACCTTGGATGTTTCTGCTCTAGCAAAATGGCCAGCAGAGCCAAAACCTGCCCTCACTGGAAAACTGGTAAAGTTGAACATAAAACCCCCAGAACTGCAGGAATTATTCTCATAATCCTCCAATCCAAGACAGGGCCTTAGCCCCATTTTACAGAACAAAGGCCATACAACTTACCCAAGATCACATAAGGAGTCTGCAGCAGTCAGATACTGACTCCAGACCTCCCATATCTCCGGCCATTGCTTTAGAAGGAGAGTAGCCTTCTGCCCCAACAGGGCTGCCTGGGGACCCCCTCCCTTCAGGAAGGCAGCACTCCCTGCAGCACTACACCAGATGCTGGTACCCTGGGCATATGCAAATCTTGTAACTGCACTGAACCAGGTGTCTCTGCTCCATGAGGCACCGGACGTAACCCCTGCCATCCTTCAAACTGCAGTACTGACAGTTTTGTCAGGACCAGAGTTAATACATTCCCATCTTGCTCATCTCCCAGGACCCAGGCGCTCCTTGGAGACA
Source organism: Crocodylus porosus (assembly GCF_001723895.1). NCBI lineage: Eukaryota > Metazoa > Chordata > Crocodylia > Crocodylidae > Crocodylus > Crocodylus porosus. The sequence continues at coordinate 19,324,930 of NW_017728928.1, forward strand.
GCTGATATATTAGTGCTAGGCCAGGGATCCTTAGTGTAATTTGTTTAGTGACCAAATCAGGGCATAGAACAACAACAACAGTCTAAATCCATAATCACTCCCAGCCTTCGGAGACTGAAGGATGGAGGAAGAGGAAGAGGAGAGAAAAGTGCCCTTCCCTTGGTCCCCCTATTCACAGCCAGCGTGCTATGGCTAGGGCAGCATCAAGACCAAGTTCAGTCATGGGGAACATGCACTAAAAGTTATACTGGGGCCCAGAGCGATCTGTAACAAGGGCAGGGCTGACAGATATCCACCACAAGGTCACTTACAGCAGCACCCCTCAGAGCTGATGAACCCTCCCCAGCCAGGGCCAGCCATCAAGGTCTCTCTTCATACTTTACCATTCTGTTTCCAGCAGCAGTTATCAGACAACATCCTCCACTGCACTGGGCTTTTCACAGCTCTACACCTTATGGGAACTGTGCATGCACACACCTCCCAGAACAGCTGGAGCTCCCCATGCACAGAATCGAGACCCGCAGTCCTGCGAGACTCACTGCACCAGTGCTACAGCCTCAAGTACCCCCATTCCTCTCCAACGCGCAGGAGGCAGGGCTAGGCAGCAGGCTCTGCGATCAGCACGATGGATGGGCTAGATAAGCCATGAGCTGTGATGAAAGTAGCTGCAGGCTCCCTGCAGTGCAGGCAGGATCTCAGCATTTCAACTCAACCCAGACACAGCAGACAGCCTGGAATCCAACTTCTCCCTCTCAGAGGTGGGAGGTCGAAGGCAGCGCAGCCTGGATCCGAATCCCAGGCCATACTACCCTACTCGCCTCTCGCTAGTGAATGGCAGCTTGCAAGTATCCTTCTCCCTTGTGTCCCCTTCTGGTATCTGGGTGGGAAAGACTCACCAACCTATACCCTGGGTGGAAAGGATGGTGTAGGCAGGGGCTGCTCAGAGACCACCCTTTACTTCCTGGCTTAAGTCTAGCCAGCCCCTGCAAAGGCCAGGGAGCACCAATGCCAGGAAGTGCTGCGATTGGGATGGAGGACTGAGAAGGGCAAGGAGCGAAACTTAAATGCCAAGGGTTAAGTGGGAGCCCAGACATGACTCTACCCAGCACCAAGCTCCTGTGTGCAGGATAGTAGGAGAAGCAGCCCAGGTTTGAAGGACATGTCCTGCTCTACCTGTTAGTCACCCCAGCCACCCCTTACCTAAAAGGTCTCTTTTAGGTAAAGAGCAGCTCTAAAAGGGGGCTTTCAGAGCTGCTGGGGAAAAAAAAAAAAAAAAAAAAAAAAAAAAAAAAAAATCACACAACCCTGTAGATACTTCTCCCTTTCCACACACAGGCCCTCTCACAAAACTTCAGAAAAATTTAGCTGAGGAGCTGCTCTGGATGGGGATGGTTGTCAGTACCCTTCAGGCCTGACTACTGATGCTTTTGCTGTGCTGATAGGCCTGTGCATTCAGCCCCCTCTCCAGAGCAAACATGCTGCAGTTTTGCTCTTCGGGAGGTCGGGGTGACCTTCAGAGGCTGGTACTACCCTCAGACCCCAGGAGAGGCTAACCAGAGTAAAAAGCAGCACACACGGAGCTCTTACCTTCATGCTCGGACTCCTGCTTCTCCCAGGAAGCAGGGGAAGCTCCTCATTGTCAGCCTCTGCCCGCATTCAGACCCCAGCCCTGCTGGGATAAGTCCACTGTCATCAGCGGTGTTCACCTGGACTGCTAATAGCTTAGTGCATGCCAACATATGCCATGTGCAGCCATGAAAAGAAACTACCTTGATTAATGGGTCCATTGATTCCTGGCCATCATTAGGGAGGCCTAATTATCTCAGTGTAATATCAATAAGAGACGGAGGCAAAACTCATCCATCACAAAACACGGCTCCCACTCCCTGACAACAGCAGCCCATGTAGGAGCAGGTGAAAGCTGGGCCCATTTACTCACAGGATTAAAATGCACCCAGCAAAAGCTCTTCTTCATCCCATGGCAAGACTGAAACAGAGACTGCAGAATTCAGATACAGCTCCAGAGCCATGGATACTAGGGCCGTGCGAGGCTTCAGACAGAGCTTCGGATCCGGAGAAGCTTCAGACACTTCGGGGTCGAAGTGCTGCCCCGTTCAGCTTCCTGAAGTGGTTCGGAGCCGCCTCGGAGATCCAGCCATAGGGTATAATGGGGAAACAATAAAATATCTATAACTCTGTTGTTTTTGTCCAATTGGGATGAAATTTTCAGGGGTGGTAGACTCTGCAGAGAGCATAAAGTATGCCAAGTTTCAAGATGATCGGTGCAGGGATTTGGAGGAAATGGCACACCAAATTCTTGAAAGCCAAACTCCTGTCACATCTGTGTGTTACAATAAAAGGAGGTCAAAACTGCAGGGGTGGTAGCTCTTACTGAGGCCACAAAGCCTGCCAAGTTTCAAGAAGATCGGTGCAGGGGTTGGGGGAACTGCCCCTCAAGCTGTAGACAAGCAAAACTGGTGCCATGGGTGCTGTGGGGCTGACTGTCTGGCTTGGGGCAGGAGGGGAGACGCTGCTGCAGGCCTGGCTGCAAAGCTGCTGGGTTCCCAGTTACCAATCCATCCATCCAGATTCACTCAGGGACCAGGGACTTGGGGTCCAGCTCAATACACATGACCTAGCTACTACATAACTTAATGAGCATCAAGTTGCATCTACAAAACCAGGCTAAGGAGAGGAAAGAATCAATACAGGCACAGTTTTGGCACAAGTTTTGTCTGCCAGCATCTAGGGGTGCAGGGCCCCAGCCTCCCCCCTTCACCCATCTCCTCCACAGCTGGAGAGTGTCACAGCAGGGGCCACCATCCCTGCAGCTGGCACCGTGCTGCACCTTAGCACACACAGTGTCACCCATGGCACCAGTTTTGCTCATCTGCAGCTTGGGGTGCAGTTCCCCCCCAAACCCCTGCACTGATCTCCTTGAAATTTGGAAGACTGTGACCTCAGTAAGAGCTACCACCCCTGCAGTTTTGACACCCCACCCTGTAACACACAGTTGTGACATGAGTTTGGCTTTCAAGATTTTGGGGTACAGTTCCCCGCAAACCCTTGCACCAAACTTCTCGAAACTTGGCAGGTCTCATGCTCTCAGCAGAGTCTACCATTCCTGCAAGTTTCATCCAAATCAGACAAGAAACAAAAAGTTATAGCTATTTCATTGATACCCCATTATACCCTATGGCTGGCTTTCTGAGGTGGCTCCAAAACGCTTCAGCCAGATCGAGGCAGAAACCCGGTGCGGAGCTCCAGATCAGATCACGGCCGACACGCACAGACCTAGTGAATACCCTAATGGCAGGGAGATGCCAGGCCTGGCTCTGGGTACTGATATTGTAGCTTGGACCCAGGATTAATTGGGACCTGCTCCCTATCATTAGTTCATCCTGCCCTTCCCAACAAAGGCTCAGAGTGCCTGACAATAAGAGAACATAAAACTTACAAAAGGAACAAACAAGAGAATAAAACAACTTAAAAGGCAACTAGAATATCAACATAAAGCAGAAGTCTCCCAAGCAATATCCAGCCTAGCTTTGTTTGCTAAACTCCTATCTAAACAGGAAGGTCTTACAGTGCTTCCAAAAGACACCCAGGTTTCAGCTCTGGCAGGCTTCAAGAGAGAAGGAGTCCTAGAGCTGAGGAGCAACTGCTGAGATGACCTGCCAAGTATTTTTGTCAAGTAGACTTGGCATACTGATGGTACTTGCAGGATGTTGCTCTTGGCTGACCTTAGGAATTTGAAAAGTGGGAAAAGGTGAATCCAGCCCAGAGAAGCAACAACCTTCTATTTGCAAGAGATGCCCTACTAGCTCACCTACTATGTATGGCACCAACAAAAAAGGCTGCTTTGTCCCTATACCAGCTTTTACTTTTTTCATGAAATAGCACTTTGCACAGTTGTGCATCTACAGGGCGCATACATGTTTGGCCAAATCTCAGTGATCAGTCCTGAACTTAAGAGGAACTTGTCTTTTAGGTATATGCATTTCTGGCCCTTGCACCCAACATGAACTAGGCATTCCCAGCCAGTACCCATGCAGAGATTTGACAGTAGTGGAGAAATAAACTGAACCCATGTAATACAGTCTAATCTGGAGCCGACTGGTCCAATCTGCCATATTTTCTCACATGCAACACATCCCCAAAATAAAATACACTTGTTTTTGGAAGGAGGATGTGGGGGGAAAAAAAAGATTTTTCTAGAGTCATGACCGATTGTGTGACAGAGTAAGTCTTCTGGGAAAAACAGTGTCCAGAAAACATGGCATCAGGACCTTCCTGGTATGGCAGATTGTCTCCTGCTATGCCACACTTCTTAGAGTAACTCCTTCTATAGAACATAGGGCATCCATGTCACACAAGCCTAATCCTCAGACCCTTGCAAAGGGCAGCAGCAAGTTAGTTCTTTACTGTAAGTAGTTTGTTTTTGTTTTTTTTAAACAAGTTCCTGTAAATAGAGTGTTGATTCCACATCACAAGCCTCATCAAGATACTACCCACAGCTCACTTGCTGCATCACAAGCTGCGGAGCTCAACCAATAGCTTGGCTTTAAGAGGGTTAACATAAGATGCTGCCCCTTCACTTTGCTCAGCAGGCACAAGTGCCAGCCATCTTGGCAGACAGATGGCATGCAGCATCTCCAGGAGTGCTCTTTTTCCAGCAAAGAAAACAGCTTCTCCATGTAAAACATGCATCCCAATTTTGGGGGGCTGATTTTGAGGGGAAAGGTGCATATTGTATGTAATAAAATATAGTATGCAAAATTCTATAGGCTGCGTCCTCCTATAGCTTTGGACAGGAACAAGGGGCACCTTTCCTCAATATATCAACTGCTCACTATGAAAGAAGAACTAGGAGTCACGTACCATGAAAGCCATGGCACTAGTATCCCTTCCACATTATGCCACCGATGTAACTTAGACACAAGGGCGTGTTACCCAGCTCAGGGCAGGGGGGGTAGGCAATACCATCTAGTGAATTGCAGGGGGGGGGGGCTCACAGATGCAAGGAGTTTGGGGTTCTCCACTGCACTCTTTGCAGACATCAGAACCCCAGGCTGCTGAGCCAGAACATGCCAGGATACAATTAAGTAAGGGGAAGATTTCAGAGCCACTCTTCCCCTACCCATGCTTCCTGCTATCACTGACACCTCTTGGTTTCATAATGACTCCCTGCCAGGTCATGCACAGGGATAAGGATTAAAATTACTCACATGCAGTGAAACCGGGGTTGCAGGCAGGAGGGGCTCCTGCATTTCAGAGCAGGCTGCAGAGTGGGGAGGAGAGCCGGGAAAGAACAAGATGCATTAGGATTGCTCTCTCGTGTTATCACCCAAGGTGAACTGTGTGCTGCTTAGCCAGGCTGTGATCAGAATTGAGAGGGGTTTATCTGCTTTCAGACACCTCCAAGATGGACGATTACACAGTCACAGTCACTGGTATCTCTGCGACTCATGTTTTTTCCAGCTCGACACACAGGTGAGCTTCATGCTGCTGCTCCAGTAGGTCTGCATTACATTACAGAGTGCAGTGCCCTCTCCACAAGGCAAATGCAGGGCTTCCTGCAGGGGCTGAGAGTCTCTCTTGCCAGAGGCTTCCACTGGGCTCTGGCATGGACTCACTGAGGCTCTGCCGATCCAAGATCAGGGGCGCCATTTCCATGCTGTGTATGAAGGATGTTAACAAAAAAAAAAAAAAAAACCCACACACAACACTGTCCTGCATTTGGCAGAGCAAGATCAACAATATAGGAATGGGACTTCACGAGGTCCTAGCAAAAACCCATGCAATCCACTACTGGATCTCAGCTCCAAACAGCCTATCCTGTGACATACTAGATATCAAATATGACCAACAGGCCATCCAGCCTGGTACCCCAGCTTTGACAGTGGTCATTCCTGATGTTCTAGGACAAGGTGAAGCCTCCCCACAGTCACTTTTTATCTTTTGCCCATATAAAATGGGGATTTTTTCAGAAACAATACCCCACAGGCAAAAGGGCGAAGAACTTTCCAGGATGATGGAGCCAAGTCCTCATGGTTACCAACAGAGATGAAAACAGATGACAGGGGCTTCTCCTGTTGTAACCATTTCCCATTGTAGCCTTCCAAATAAGCCTGTTAACTGGAAAAAAAGGTTGCAAAGGAACTTTCAGGGCTCTTCTGGAAACAATGGGAAACCTTGCAACTTAACTTAGTAACACATGGATGCTGGGGGTGACAATAGAGGTGGTACCTGCTACAAGATGGGATGGCAATCTAATGCTGGAGGCTGCTGTGGTCATTAAGACAGCTCTTGCACCTTTTCCCAAAAAAAGGGTCTTGGTAGCCCTGGCTGAACTCTAATTTACTGGCTGCAATCACTTCCTGATGTTCTAACTGTCCTCCACTTTCAGCCAGGCATAGCATTGGACTTGAAGTCGGCAAAATTAGGATGCTAGATTTCAAAAAGGCAGATTTCATCTGACTCAAGGAGCTAATAGGCATAAGGTCATGGGAGGATAAACTGAAGGATAAAAGGTGCCCAGGAGTGCTGGGAGCTTCTGAGGGGCACAGTATTGGAAACCCAAGAAGAAACTGTCCCAACACAATGAAAGTACAAGAAGAATGGCAAGAGACCAATAAGGCTATATAAGGAGCTTCCAAAATGCCTCCAATGTGAGAGAAAAGCACATAGGCAATGGAAAAAAGGGCAGGTCACCAAGGAAGTGTACCACAAAATACCTCCAGAGACAAAAATCAGGAAGGAAAAGAAAAAGAACGAGCTGCACCTGGCAAAGGAGGTTAAGGACAACAAGAAGAGACTCTATATGTTGGCCAGAAAAGAAGGACCAAGGAAGCCATAGGTCCTGTTAACAAACTATGGAGGAATCCTAACCAAAGATGCAAAGGTGAAGCTACTCAACAGCTATTTAGCCCGTCTTCAAAAAATAAAAAAAAAAAAAAAAAAAAAAAAAAATTAAGCTGCAACCAGACATCTAGTAGGAGAGGCGCAAGCTGAGGGAGCAGATAACAAGTATAAGAAAGCTTTTGTTGGGTCTGAATTAATTCAAGTCTGTGGGGATGGATGAGCATCCTCCCAGGATCTCAGAGCCCTTGACAATGATCTTCATGAACATTGGGAAGTGGGCCAGGGACCAGAGGACTGGAAAAAGGCTAATGTAGTCTTGGGTCCTTCTTGCCATTTTAAAAAAGGCAAGAAGTACCCAGGGAACTGCAGACTAGTTAGCCTCACCTCAGTACCCAGGAAGATACTGGAGCATACCCTAAGGAAGGCCATTTGCGAGCATCTAGAGAAGGAAAGCCTGATCACAAGCAGCCAGCATGAATTTATGAAAAACAAATCATGTCAAACAAACCTGATCTCCTTTGACAGAGTAACTACTTGGGTGGATGAAGGGAATGCTGTAGATAGTGTATCTGGACTTCAGCAAGGCTTGTGATAAGGTCCTACTTGACCGCCTCATAAACAAATTGGAGAACCATGGGCTGGATAAAACTAATATAAGGTGGATAGATAACTGGCTCAATAGCTGCAGCAAAGGGTAGCTATTAATGGGTTTATGGCAGAAGATTTTGAGCGAGTCCCCCAGGGGTCTGTCCTGAGACTGGTGCTGTTCAATGTGTTTATTAATGATTCAGATGCTGGCACAGAAAGCTTCTTGAGCAAGTCTGCAGACACAAGAAAGGACTGCGAACACGTTGGAGGATGCCGTGAAATTCAGAAGGATCTCGACAGGTTAGAAAGATGGACTAGACTGAACAGGATGAAGTTCAATGTGGACAAATGTCAGGTGATACACCTCAAGACGAATATTCAAAAACACAAATACAAAATAGGTGACACTTGGTTGGATGGCAGCACTGTGGAAAAGGACTGCGTCTGTGGTTTACCAAGACACCCATATGAGTCTGCAGCATGATACAGCCAGACAAAAGGTGAAAGCAGTTTTGTGATGCATCAACAGAAGCATTAGGTGCAATACACAGGAAATGAAGCCTAACCAGTGCCAGGTAGAGGCACTATCATCTGGAGTAGTGTGTGCAGTTCTTGGCTTCACGTTTTAAAAAGGACATGGAGAAGTTAGAGAGGGTTCAGCAGCAGGGAGCAAAAATGATCAAGGGTTTGGAAAGCAAGTCATACGAGGAGAGGCTGAAGTAGCCAGGCATGATGAGGATGGTCCTGCTTTGAGCAGGGGGGTTGGACTAGATGACCTCCTGAGGTCCCTTCCAACCCTCATTTTCTATGATTTTATGTTCAGCTTGCAGAAAAGGCACTTAAAAAAAAAAGGGCATAATAGCAGTCTTCAAATACCTGAAGGACTGCCATGAAGAGGGAAAGCACCTTTTTACTCTTGCTGCAGTGAGGAGGACACAGACCAATGGCCTAAAGTTGCAGCAGAGTGGGTTTAGATCAGATATCTGGAAAAACTTCACTGTTAGAAGAGAGTGAGCAGTGGAACAGACTGCTTAGGGAAGGCGTGGACTCTCCATCACCGAGGTGTCAAGAAGAGGTTGGACAGCCACTGGTCAGGGCTGATCTTGGCACAGCTATGTTATGTTCTACCATGGGTATTCCCCAGGCTTCTGGGCTTTGTTGGTTGCCCCCTGCCTCCCTTTTCTGCTGTGTGTCAAGGTTTTTCTTAAACTGTAACAGGATGGCTTCCTAGGGGTCACCATGATCTCCCCCAAGGCCCCCTTTACCGTGCCAAGCTGCCTGAAGGGCACCCTCAATTCTCACCCGCCGTGTCTTTGATGTTAAATATATAATAGGGAGGCTGCCTTTCTGTCCTCTTGGACATGGTTTCCTGCTGTACACGGGCCCTGTTCTGTAGTAGGTGCTTCAGTGCACCCCAGCCTTATGGACTATGCATGTCCAACCACCCCTTTACCATGCCCTGCCCCCTCTCTGGGCTGGGGCTCCCACACTGCCATGGGTCCCATATGAGGCCTCCGCCAACCCCCAACAGCTTCACCCAAACTTCCGGTGAAAACAGCAAACAAAAGACAAGCCCCTGAGCTGTAACATTATTCCTACCGCATCAGGGGTGCTACATCCTTCCCCCAGGCTTGGAGCTATACTTCAGCCAGGCCACTGCTTGCTCCAGGAGCACTCCTTCCCCCATGACTGCTGGCAGGGAACTGCCCTTCTGGTCTCAGGCCTGGGATTTATATAGGAACCAGGCCCTGCCCCTTCCGGTCAGCTGACCAGGCACAGATGCAGCCACTTCCCTCATTAACAGGTTGTCCCCGCACCCTGCACCTGGGTCTTATCTCTGCTCTCCAAGTAGCAGGCACCTTAGGGCCCTGCTACATAAACCATCCCAGAGGCACTGGGTTTTTGCTACAGCCAGGTCTGGGGACTCTGACTGGGATGTGCCAATGCTCCTGTTGGGACCAAAGCCAGAGGCTCCTGGCTAGAGGGTCTTGCCCCTCCACTCAGAGTCAGACCGGTCACCAGATCTGAGGTCAGACTGGTATAGATTGTGAGGTTTTCTGCCTTCCTCTGTAATGAGGGCATGGCCCTCTAACTGGGACCTCTTGAGCATATACTGAAACCAGCATTATATAGAAGCAGGACATTGGCTGCCATGGTCCCCTCGCTTTATCTGTGACAGGCTAGGGCATTAGGTCTACGTTGTGTCAAACATGACGGTAGTCTTATTATGTTTTACACGGGATGGTTTCAATAGGGACCATCCTGCCTCAGGCAGGGGGTTAGATTAGATGACCTCTGGAGGTCCCTTCCAGCCCTGCTTCTCTATCCCGGACTGCTGTGCAGCTCTAGTACTCTATACTAGTGCATATGACTGTCTCCCTATAGTGGCCAGCCCCTGAAGTTACAACAGCCAACATCAAGCCATCTGAGCAAACCTCCAGCACTAGTTGCAGGGATTCATGCTCTCTGTGTTGAAAGCCTTGAGTTCAGTCTCTGCTGATGACTGCACAATGTACAAGGTTGCAGCTCCCCTGCATAGTGGCACTGTGATTTAGAAAGCTGCCATATTTAATACCAGATCTAGTTGCACATGAGAGGTGGATAAAGCATATCATTTGTATAACAATCTGTGAAAGGTTTGGGCATGGGAGATGGTGTCCAAATGCAAGGCAAGGTTATAATGCAGGGTCCTCCCAACACGAGCTACATGCTTCTAAAAATACCGTGACAACCAGGGCAAATGCAATTGTGCTGTGCGCAGGTATAGTTTATATCACTACATGGATGGATTTCATGGAGTCTGAGGTTTGTGATACTATTACAGGAGGTTTCCAGGGTTCACAAGGCTACTATACCATCCCAGTTACTAATCAGCCTTTTTTTCCTTTCAAAAAGACCCATACAAACCACAGTCCATCTATGATCAGAGCAGACAACCCTGTGTGGCACCCTTGGGGGCTAGCAGCCACTGAGTGTGGGATCATCCGTTCTGCTACCTTTAAGGTGCTGTACGGGGCCATCTACTCCACTGCAACCACGCCAGAGCAGATGACCCTAAGTGCTGCTATTAAAGGCCACGCTGGCTGGCTCATAAAGGAGCCAGGCAGGGACATCTGTGCCAGCAAGGTGATGGTGGAGTGATGCGCTCAGTTTACATCGTTTATGAAGGATGGGTGACCCAAATCACCACCACCACCCCACAGTTCCCACGGATCTCACTGGTCTACTCCACTGGACCTGTATGCAGACCTTAATGCTACCTTAGAAAGCTAGGACCTCAGAAATCTCAGAGCGCTACTTCAAGCTGGGGTTTCCAGACCCCTGGCTCTACTGCAGGAAAGCCCTGGGTCCCCAGATCTGAAGGGTCTGTGTGGCAGGTCACCCCTAGAACCACAGGGCCAGGCAATGCCCATAAGGGGAGCTGGCAGGGACACATAGTGTTGGATGCTTGGAGGTTTAAAGAAAGCCAAATGAATGTTTCCCTTCAGTGAACTGTGCATTTATTACCTGGAAAAGACAATCAATCCTGAGAATTTCCAGCACTAAGCTAAACCTATCTGAGGCTCAATTTAAAAGAAGTGAAAATAACGTTTCATTCTTCCCCAACACTAACTAGTTGAACGTCCCCGTAGCTTTCAGACAGGTCAGATCTGAACTGATATGAGCATGTTACAATGGTATAAATGCAACCCCATGCTTTCCTTTCCCTATCCCGCAAAAATTAGGAAAATATGAACTTTGAACCTCTACAGTACGGACTGTTTGAATCTGGCTTTGGGTTCTAAATGCTCTTTTAATAAGGCCTGTCTTTGTTTAAACTTGTAAACATTTATATTTAATGAAACATATTTGCCTTGTTATCTATTGACATGGAATTTAAGGCTGAAGGCAACATGGTGAGCCTTGGGCAAGTTATCTTTGGAACACAGGATCCTTTGTTAAATCTTATTTTAGGGGGGTGGGGTTTAATGCACTTAACTATTTAGGGCCTTTTCTTGGCTACGTAATTTTCCTGGGGAGATTTTGTAAGGGCAATCGGATTGTATAAAGGCAATAGTTGTTCAAGGAATTTATCTGTATTATATAAGGAAAAAGCTGATGCTCCTGAAATTGAACCTGAAGATATGGCGTCAACTTATGTGCAAGGTCCACTTATAAATGGGACAATACAGCAGTTCTACCTTACTTATAACTGCAACTGATAAGCACTTTTTAAATGGAGGCCGGGTAGAATTTTTCTAACTAGAGACCAGCTTGTGCCATGCACTGGCTGGGACAGGAAGAAAGGGAGACAGAAAGAGAGCAAAGAGTCAATTCAAAAGGGGTGAGGTTGGAGCAGTGAAAGAGAAAGGGAAATGCTAATGCAAACACAGACAGTATATCAGAGGGCATCCCCTTGTGCCAGTTCAGCTTTGGAGGGAAGGTTCTCCCTAATCCCCGTGCAAAGTGTGTGTGCCATTCAAGTGGACTGTGGCCTGCAGAGGACCAATGCCCATCTAGTTTCCCATTCACCAGATGCTGCAGAGTAGTGTCAGGACACCTCTAGGATGCAGTTATGGAATTAGCTTCCCCCGCAGGAAGTTTCCTCCCAACGCCTGTTAGTCAGCGGTTGGTTCATGTCCTGAAGCACAAGGAACAGCATTTCTTCCAACACTTTGCTTCCCATTGCAGCTTCTCACTCTGCTCTACTACCAGGGGGTTGAGCCCTCGGTGTTGTATGCAGGCAGTCTCTGGAGCAGAACCAGTATCAGCCTGTATTCAGGTTGTCTGTGCAACCCCACAACCCTTGTGTGGGCTCAGCATGGGCAGCACGTGCTTGCCCAGTTCTGACTGCTGCCGACTTCTAACCCCGGCGTGCAAGGTATTGCTGTGCGGCGTGCAGCTTGCGGGCACATGCCGTGGCTCTTTTCCAAAAGGGCCTCAGCTGAGGCCTCTGTCCTTGCCAGGGAAACTGGGCTATATAGCTCCCTGGGGGGCTGCAAATTGCCAATTATATGAGAAGAAGAAACAAAAGCAGCTTTCCTGTTCCCTAATGGCTCATCTGTGAGCAGAGCAGGACGCTGTATTGTGCATTATCTGCCTGGCTTCCTTTCTACGGAGGCCCGAGTAGTAATTATGCTGCTTGTTTATAGTTTGCATTAGTCCGCCTCACGGAGCCATTGTGCTGCTAATCTTCATTCATCGGACGCAGAAAGCGTTTCACCCATTGGCGGCTCGTGACAAAAAAGGACGTTCTGGTGGGACTCTGTAAAGCGGTCACCTAGCAACAGAGCGGTGCCAAGTGCACCCCATTTCAAGGTGCCTCAGTTTGCAGATGGGAAGCTGAGAGGATTTTGCAGGTAGCTTGATCTCCCTAATAGCAATTCCTGGCACTGCTCTACCAAGAGCTTAACAGAGCAGGGCAAGCACCAGCACCCCCTCGAAGGAACCGAAGGGGCAGAAAATTTAAGAGACTTGGCTATGATTGAGCAGCAAAAGGAGCTGCATCTTTCCTGCAAGTCCTCACTGCTCCTGTTGAAAGCAATGCAAACTAAGGGCACTGGGCACCCTCGAGAGGAAGGCCAAAAGGGGGCAGCAGAAAACTAGACGGCATGGCTCCTCCCTGCCAGTCACTGGGCACGAACTACTAGACCAGTGTACTTGGTAGTCACGTGGCCATCACGGAGCCAGTATCCCAGCAGGGGGAAGCGCACGCCGCACCTGACGACTGCCCATAGTGGAAGGCATCAGAGGGTCCCGCCATCACCAGCCCCTCTGCTCCCTCCTTGCAGAGCAAGGTGTCCCCTCGCACCAGTGCGGCTCCCTTTTGCTCCGTTCCACCTCATCAGCCGCACCCCGACCCTGCTGCACGCTCTGCACAACAACCCTCTGCCTCCTCATTTGGTCACCTTTTTTCAAAGTTGCAATTGTGGGCCCAGCCATGATCAGGGCCCCTTGATGCTAGGCCAGCTAAGTAGTGGACTGTGGTTGCACACCCCCAAATGGAGTCACAGCATTTCACAAGTGGGGAACTCCTCTCACCCCCCAATTCAGTTATAGCAGCTGGACTCAGACTCCAATGTGGGTCACGGACTGTTTAAAGTAGGGCAGCCGCAGCAAAAGATTGGGAGCTGCTGTTGTAGGCAGTGCACACATGATAATAGGCAGTTCCCACCCCAGAGAGCTCACACACACAAAAGGAACAATTGTCCTTGTTTTACAGATCGCATTCAAGGCAGCCTTTCTGCCCAGTACTCATGTCAGCTAAGAGCTGGCTTAAGAAAAAAGGCATTGCTTAGCATAAGCAAGAACATGAGAACCTGGCCCAGAGAGATCAAGTCATGTACTCAAAGAAACTATGGCAAAACTGGGAACAGCACTCAACTCCCCGAGCACCAGTGCCATGGCCAGCAGGACAGTTTACCAATATGCCCAGTCTGAGCCAAGAGCTCATGCAAGTGCACCCCAGCGAGAGTAAACTCAACATCTTGGAAGCTGAAAAGAGTTTCAGGCTGGTTTGGTCTACTTCTTCTATCCTCCCTGCTTGCCTGCCTAAGTGCCTGGAAAAAAAGCTGCCTCCAATACTTGAGGTGGTGCATTGTGAGGCCTGTGTCAGTGATCTCCACCCATGAGGATATGAAGCAAGCAGTCCCCCACTGACTTGGCCTATTTTAATTTAAGCAGCTGCAGCAGGGTGATCTTTCAAATTATATTCTGTTCCTGGCACTTTCTGCACAAAGTCTTTATCACACACAGCTTTGTTTGATCTCAGGAGATCTGCCGGGGCAAAGTAGCACCCCTTTATAACTAAACCTTTATAAAAAGAAGCTCCTTGTAGTTTACAACTAAAAATGATAGATAGTTAGATGAATAGCTGGATAAAGGAGAGTGAATCACAATGGTATTTGGTTTGCTCCTAAGCGGATTCATTACAATCCAGGTTCAAGCACTGGGACTGGTTACTATGATGGTAACCATTCTTCTGAATGACACTACAAGTTGTCACCATTGCAATCTTGCCTCTATCTTAAAGAACATCTTCAGCAAGGAGGTTGCCTAAAAGGAACCTCAACCAGCCATTATAGCAGAGAGCACAGTGATGAGATGAGGGACAACCTCCTTGTGTCATACAGAGGAAGACAAAACTGCATGTTCAGGGTTGCTAAGAAGGACAGAAATGAGAACAAGATTTCTGTGAAGAAGCCTCCACTCCATCTTCCAGAAGGATTTGGATTTTGTATTTGAGGCTGATATTATGAGGCTGTGTACAGCAAAGAAGGCTCACTTTGCTTTTATCATCAATTCATTTGGGCAAGTCATTTAAGACCACATTTTTAAATGCAATTAGGTGCCTAACTCCCATAAAATAACTGACCCTTGGGATCTAATCCAAAGCCAATGGAAGACAACAGAAGCCTTTTGACTTCAATGGAGTTTAGATTAAAGCTTTCAAGCTGTGCTTATCTAAAAATGGGGACAATTATCAGATCTCTCTCTTGGGCTGGAGTTAATTTACTGATGCTTGTGTTTATAGTATGGAAAAAACCACAGAGATGTTGTGGTTTGGCTATTTTTTTGCCATTTTTGTACAGGCAAAGCACTTTGAGTGGATGCAGCTTATATTAATAAGTTGCACACAACACTGATATAGAACCAGCTGGCCTTCATGTATCAAACCCACTTTCTATCAATCAGTTGCCAGATTTTTCAGAATTATGGCTCCACTGTGCTATTTCTCACTATGCTACCAAACAGCTGGAATTTCCCTGAAGCATCACAGTGTAAGGCTTGGACAATAACCCAACACTGACTGTCGTAATAACACAACAATGTAGGGTGCCAACCCAGCTATGATCTGAGTAATAGAAATGTTCTGGGTAATACTCCAACTATAACCAGACTTGTAATAAATAATTATAAAAATCAGGAGGAAGAGTCCCACAAATTTTCATTCACAACCACATAGCCCCAATCTCAAACCAGTCCAGATTAGATTGAATCCATTTACGTATGGGTTGGGAAAGAAACAGGGAATTATGGGTCTCTGCTAAACTATGACAGAACCTTACTAAAAGGACCCAATATTTTTAGAAAAGAATTTTAAACTTGCAAGCACAGTGTCCATGCTTAGAAAGACTTAAATCCTGGGAGCCCAAGGATATGAATTGAAACTCTTCTCAGATGGTCAAAAAAACAATCAAGATTAATACAGAAAGGCAAGAAGAGTGATAGACTTCTGCACAGAGGGCCTGATTCATCTTCAAGTGGCAGAAGTTTTTTCAGCTGCACTAACTTCCCTGCAGTTAGCTCTATAGTGCATGTGGAATGAGTCCAGGGAAGTTGAAATAACAGCTTTCCATGGCCAGGTGCAGCACTGAGGAAATCAGATGCGAGGATCCACTCTTGCTTGGGTATATCTTCATAGCAGAATTACCCCAGGTTTTTACTCCAGGATTGCTTCTAATTCTCTTCTCATCCACATACAAAGCCCTCTCTCCCAAGTTTTGTGGTGCTCGCATCTGTGGCTGGCTCGGCTAGGGAGCAGAGGCCAAAGCTGGGTGCTGCTTTCGCTCAGGCTGGCAACCAACTCAAAATGCAGTGAGCATGCAGGCCCAGAGACAACAAACAGGGTATAAAAATGCAAGGAGTCATGAAAGATGTAAGGAGGAGTTACTGATATGCTCTCTTGAAAGCATCACTGCTCATGTATGAGGGTTGGTAGTGCTGCCTGACTGCTGCCAAGTGCCATGGGGAAAAGCTCTTGTCGTTTCAATGGGACCTGGATTTCAGCCCAGCCAAACGTAGGTGGAGCGCACTGACAACACCACTTACCCTGCGCACATGAAAAGGAAGGGATACTTGTTGCATGCACTAACTCCTATTAGGATGACAGCACTACCCACTTGACTAGACTGAAATCTGTCAGATCAGACATACCTCCAGCTCCCCAGTCAACACACCCTTGCCCTCAAAAACATGTGGGCCAGTAACAGCAGATCTATCAGTGAGCACTACGACAGCGCACTGCAGACTATCTCCCTGGCCACACAAACCCTCCGCTCTCCGCTGGGGACAGAGCACCCAGAAGACTGCCCTAGCCGCCTGGGAGATTGTCTCCCTTAACCCCCAAGACTAGCACTTTCCCAACAACTACTTTCCAGCAATGATGCTTGGCCAAACACTAAGCCTCAGCAGTGCAGGAAATGAAACAGCTCGTGATCTGCTCCCGGTTAGAGAGGAACAGGGTATGGAGTTCTGCAGATTGAGAAATCAAGGTAAAATGCATTACCTCCACTTAGCAGGAGATTAACTAGATGCAATAAATTCTTTACATGCCTTCTCATCCACTTGCAAAACCCCCTCCACATGGGCACACACTTCCATGCATGCATAGATCCACCCACGCAGTCTCTGACACTGTCCCAGCTATTAAAGGACCCATAACTATGGTCCCAATTCTTCCTGCCCACACCTCCCCGCCCCAGGTGCTTTGGTATTTTCATTGAAAAAGTAAAAATCTGGAAAGGAACAAAACTTTTCATTTCAAATTGATTGATGAAAAAAATGTCAACCCACCCTAGCTGGGATCTCTTGGGAAAATGAGTAACAGAGTTAAGGCTCTTTACAAGGAAAAGGCTTTGATGTTTCCTTTCTCAAAGAAGAACCCTATCCACGCTCTGTGCTCTCTTTTCCAGGACCTCAGATTCAAGTGAAACACTATCTTGTAGACCCAGAAAGGTCCACTTTGCCCCAGGCCTCAGACAGAATAGTTAACCGTAACCAGAGAACCAGCTTTTTTGCTAAAGAAACTCTTTCGCCGCTCTCAGCTTGACATCTTTCAGCACTCTTGGCTGGCTGTGGGAAGTGGCTGTAGTTTCTCTCTGGGTTCTGGCTCCTCCCCCTTTCACACTTAATATTTGATAAAACGAGGATCTGCAAAGCCATGTTGTGAATGCATACAATTTTTAAGTAAAAAAAATATGCCTCTTTAACTGCTGCACCTGCAAATCCAGCCCAGGATCTAAGAGACAAGCTGGATCTCTTCCATCTCAAGCATCGGACTGGTTCTTCACCAAAGGCAAACTGGCACCACACCATGGTCTGTTTTCATCAGCAGTAAAAGTTGTGTCAGTCAGACTCTCAGAATCACCTGCTGTCTTCACTCTTCTGGATGGCGCTAGTTCTCCAGCTGATAACAACAGATAGCGGCACAAAGCCACCAAACCCGAGTCTGATATATGATGGATGGACTGACTGACTAAAAGAGCTACTGTTGTTGCTACGTGATTTTCAAAGCGAGATCACCACCTTAAGGGCAAATTACTTGCAGAAAAGCTTTAAAACTCTCCCTGTCACGAAAGAAAAACTGGCTTCTAAGAAGGCAAATTAGAGAAAGCTTCCAGCAGTGAGAAGCTGATTGCTGTGAGAAACTGAGCCTTTGTCCTCCGCAGGCAGGAAGAGGAGCGAATTCTGCCTCTGTGGAAATGCAAGACCTGAGGGCTAAAAAGCAGGGAGCGCTCATCTGCCCTATCCACGCTCTGTGCTAGCTATGAGAGCCGGGTAAGAGAGGCGACAAACCGCAGTGTGGCCCGTGTAAAATGTTGACGGTGAACGCTGTTGCCCCCTCCAGCTTCTGTGGCTGGCTACCACCTGGTTATGGAGCTGTCTTCCCCTTCACTGCTGATATTGTGCATCTCTACATGGCTGAGTTGTGGCTGAAGTGGCCAGCTGCACCTTAAGGACAGAGGAATTTAGGTGGCTATGGGATTTAGCCACTGGTCCCTCTTGCTGCTAGTGAGGACTGAATGCCTGTGCATTGTTATGGCAATACACATTCAAGTCCTCAGCAAAGTCACCCCAAAGTGAGGCGCAGCTTGGCTGCACAGCTGGCATTAGGCCACCAAGACAAGAGTGGCGATACCTACTCCAGGCTGTCAGGACAGTGGCTTGAGGCACAGGCAGCTGGGCTAGGTTCGTAGAGAAGCTGAGGTCCTGTTGCAAAAGGGAGGCTGGAAGTGGAGTGTCACATCTGGAGACTAGAGAAATGTCTGGAACCTCTCCCAGACAGAAGAAATAGTGAAAGAGACCACAAAAGCACCCAGAAGAGTGCTTCTCAGCCAGGGTGCTGTGGCACCCTGGGGTGCTGGGGGGTCATTTGAAGGGTGCTGCAAGGTGAGAGGAGATAAGCAATGTGTGGGGAGATAAGCAGATCAGCTCAAGCTCTTCCCAGCCTGGCCACCCCCCACCCCACAGCTCGGCCCTCTGCAAGGTCAGCACAATACTGCCGGGCTGCTCCTTCCCCCACTCCCCGGGCTGGATCCCAGGGGGTGCAGCGCTGCTGACGCACCCCCCTTCTGACACTGACACTGACACTGCTGCCCCAGCTGATAGTGCTGCTCCTGCCCTGGTCCAGGAGGTGCTGGAAGAAGAAAACTGCTGCCTCAGCCTCTGTCCTCAGGTAAGCCTGGCACCTCATGTAGCTGCTCTCCACAGCCCACAGTTGGAGCGGGGCAGGAACGGCTCTGGGCTCGCCCTAAGCACGGATAACAGCAGCCATGTCAGTGGGCCCTCCCTTCTTTGTGTGCCTGCTCTCTGTTCAGCGCCCCAGGGGCTCCAGGCACACTTTGCCCCCATCCCCTATGGTCCAAAGAGTAGTGCGTTGCACATCCCTTTAGAAAATCTTGGATCTGCCCATGCCCAGCCCCACTGCAAAGAAGTACGCATTGCAACACATCTGGATTTTGAAATGGGGTGCTGCTCAGTTCACCAGTGTTGTGTGTGGGGGGGCCCAAGTCTAAGGTTGAGAACCATTGATCTAGATCCTGCCAAAGAGCAGCACCCCCGGCTCCTGCAGGGACTAACTACTCCCCTCTCCCCACCATATGACAGACAGCAGCATGGGAAAGTGCCTCTCATTGCCCACTGGGAGGAAGCTCCTGCTGATCAGGGATCCCTGATCCCTGTGTATCAGGGATGAAGCACAATTTAACCAGCATCTGAGGCCCTTTCCAGCCAGCATCCCTAGCTCTAGTCTAATGGGCACAGTGCTACTATCCCAGTTATATTCATGGACAAACAGAATCCAAGTCTCCAAACCCCACTCCCTGCTCCCACCTCCAGGCAGTGCCACCTCCCTTGAACCCAGAGAAGTCGCCTACTGCCCTCAGACTAGGGGTGAGGACACAGAGCACAGTCTCACAGCCAGTGTCCAAGGCTGCCAGCCAGGGGGTTCTTACCCCACTTTTGCTCCCAAACCATCTTGAGTAAGTCAAGAACAGTGATAATGGCTTGTCTTGACAGCCACTGGTGAAAACCTACAGGAGAGCTAAGCAGCATGCTCCTCTCTTTGGGAGAAGGCATAAAGCAAGCAGCACCTCTTGGCCTCCTAATCAGCCTTTGTTCCCTCTTTTCTGTTACATCCAGGTTGAAGCCCGAAATAAAGTCTCATATGGCACTAGCTGCCTCCCATTCAGAAGGGCCAGCCTCTGGCATTTATTCTAGTCGCAGGTATCCTCAGCACCCAGCTCCAGCTCTCCTGCAACTCAACCCGATTAGGAGACTTCCCCTCTTGCAGAATCCTGGCTGCACTGCGAGTGCCCCTGCCCCAAGACCGAAGGAGGGAACTGCTACACGCAGACTCCCTCAAGCTGACTTTGTCCTTGGAAGTCCCTGAGGTGCCTCTACCAACTTTCCTCCACCACCACCACCACCACCACCAGAGAAAGAACAAGTCAGCTGTAATAGGACATCACTACTCCTGGGCACTTTCTCCGCAGATGGTAGCATGCGGACCCTGGTAGTGTCAGTGGCATGCTAGTCCCTGATTGCCTTGAGCAGCACAATCTTTTTCAGTGCTGCTAACAGAACCGTTGATGTGGAGCTCTGCAGAATCACTTGTTTTAGCAAAGCTGAGTATCTCATATCGCCGCCTTTTCGCTCGGTAAGGATGATATATATGCCTGCAGGTGTCTAGAAGGAATGTGGGACTTCAGATACAAGTTGCCTTTTGCAGAGACTGTCCCTGGGTCTCCAAAACTTGCCCTCCAGGATCCTGCATCTTCCCCTTTGTTTGGCCTTTCCATCCCTATTACCCTCTGGGGCTCACAGAATTGAAAAGCAAACCTAGAGTTATCTATTTCTTTCAACTCCAACCTTGGGAATGTGTAGCAACTACTGCATGGGATGATCTAGCTGCCCAGCACATTAACCAGTACGGTCCTATTATTTCCTTGTACTCCTCCATTAGGCTGTTGTGTCAGTCTGTGTTTTGCCTTTTATTTGAATTGTAAGATGCTTGAAGAAGAGGCTGCCTTTGTTACATTACATTACATTACATTATCCTGAGTACTTGGTTTGTCATTGAGAAATGACTGATAGACTGCTTAAACCGCATTCCCTGTTTTTGTCAGCATCAAACTCCTGAAAGACATTGGGATAAAAAACTCCTTTGATAAACATTAAATATATTTCCACCTTCAGCTTCAATTAGAGGCCATGAAAAAGTTCCACCTCAATTCTCTGGTTTTCCGATGAGATTCTCCAAACCATGTCCTCCCCCCCAAATAAAAGCGCAGCAACAAACGTCACACTGCAAACGTATTTTCTGATATTTTAAACACACAAGCAAGAATACATTAAAAAAGTAAAATAAAAATGTAAAAAGCCTAACAACTTTTCAGGACTTCAAGCTCTATCACAAGAAAACAAAAAAAGCACATGGGTAAACTGGTTTTCCCATTCCAGGTCACCCTGCGGAGAAGCCACTCTGAGGAAAAGCTGCATTGCCTCTCGAAATGAAAACTGCCATGCTAAAATCTGCCCGGGTCCAAAACAACCAGGGGTTTGGCTGGACAGCTGGCCTCCTTTCAATTGAAGGGAAAATTCCTAACAAAGAGAGCCATTTTGTCTTGGCTACATCATCTTGAAGGAAACTTTCCATCAAAGTCCCTGCAGCAATGAGTATTTAATACCATTAACCACCTTAGCTCATGCTTTCTTTTTTCCCCATCAGTTTTCCATTTTCTCATTTAAAAAAAGACAAAAAAATTAAAAACCCAATCAAAATCCTTTTAGGCTTGAAACCTAGTTATCTGTCACCTTTCAAACCTACCAAACTCTGAGGGAAGCAGCATTGCAAATTAATAGATCTTTTTGCATAGAGACAAGCTTTAAACACACAGATCTGAGTTGATAGACTAATGAAAATTAAAGCACCATTCTTTATGTATGGAGAGGAATTAATTGGAGATGGATAAGGTTTGGCATACCAAGCATGTGCCTCCTGCTTGCAATGCTGTCACAAAGGCCTGTGGACAGCACAGGGGTCAGAGGGAGATTCAGGTGACTGATTTATCTACGAGGGATTGGTGACATTTCCTTTGGGTTACTGCAGCATGCAACAGAGATGCCATTGCTTTGAAAGAGCACACAGGTCACCGAGAAAAAGAGATAATCCTGGAGGAGTGCTGTCATCATATAATGGTAACACCATCCTCCAAGGGGATGGCTCCTCAAAAGGACAGACAGGGACTGTGCGCTCCGTGGAGAACTAGAAAATGGACTACCTAGAAGACCTTCAGTTTGTTAAACCACATCCTGGTCCTCTCTAAGAACTGATGGAACAAGAATCCTTTGGATGCAAATGGCCCCACTGCACCTAAAGGTAAAATACTAGTGGTGCCAGGATTTCACCCTATGGACGTAATTTAACTCAACTCCAGAAGGCCACCAAAGGGGACATAAAGTGGGATGGGTTTGCTCAGGGGAAATTCTGGTTCTGCTGCAATATTTCTAGAGAGAAGAGGGAGAAAAAATTGCTTATATTTCTAAGTAAAAGGCCTTTGATAATTTCCTATCAAGCCTTCAGCTTCTCTCAGACAGCCACTGAGCTGGCTCTCACTGATCAGCAGGAGATGCTGCTCTCATGCTGTCGACCGGGTAAATTGGAAAACAATGTGGCAGCAGTCAGAGGCATCACAAATTTGGGGAGTTGAAAATATGCCTTGTATAAGCCCACTGACATCACCCCAGGGACGGACAAGGGCTGGGAATGATTTGCTGCCTCTGCAGCTCTTATTTAAATGCACTTAAATGCCTGTTATTTAAATAATGCTTTTGGGATGTGCTGCTGAGGCAAAACCAGAAATGATTCTGTGCACTCACATGGTGTTTTGACAGCAGCCAAATGTTGCTGACCCTGTCGGCAGATACCAGCACCCCCAGGGCAGCTTTCTGCTTCAGGGCTTCAGAACAAGTCTATTCAAAGGTCCTTGATTTCACTTGCCCTGGTTTTTTTATTATGTTGTTGTTGTCATCCCTTAGATTATTCCTTTGCAATCAGGAGGCCCTGGGTGCTGCAGCTCATGCCCTATGCAATGCCACCTCTTTTAACGTAGCCTGTTACAGACTTAGCTAATGAAAATGGGTTTCCAGCCAAGGCAATGGAAGACCAAAACGCTGGCTTGTATCCATAGATGCTTCTCGAGCAAATCCCAGGATGTCATTCTCCCCTTGTACTCGGCCTTGGTGAGGCCGCAGCTGGAGTACCGTGTCCAGTTTTGGGCCCCACAATTCAAAAAGGATGTGGAGAAGCTTGAGTGAGTCAAGAGAAGAGCCGCACGCTTGATCAGAGATCAGGAAAACAGACCTTACGATGACAGGCTGAGAGCAATGGGGCTCTTCAGCCTGGAAAAGCGCAGACTCAGGGCTGATCTGATGGCCACCTATAAGTTTATCAGGGGTGACCACCAGGATCTGGGGGAACGTTTGCTCACCAGAGCGCCCCAAGGGATGAGTAGGTCGAACGGTTATAAACTACCGCAAGACTGTTTCAGGCTGGATGTAAGGAAGAATTTCTTTACTGTCCAAGCCCCCAAGGTCTGGAACAGCCTGCCATCGGAGGTGGTTCAAGCACCTACATTGACCACCTTCAAGAGTAAATTGGATGCTTATCTTGCTGGGATCCTGTGGCCCCAGCTGACTTCCTGCCCTTCGGGCAGGGGGCTGGACTCGATGATCTCCCGAGGTCCCTTCCAGCCCTAATGTCTATGAAATCTATGAAATCATGTTTTACAACAGAGAGGTTACTATGCTCAATCCCACTGCATTGCAACATAAAGCATGAAGCAGCTTCCCAAGTTTGGTCCAGCAAATTTGCACAAGCATGCAACATCCACTCTCCTGTAATGGTGATCCTGTTTCAAAAAGCGTATTTTGTTGCCATGGAGATGAATGCAATAACACAGAAAAGATGCTCCTTTGAGGCAGTCTGTTCTAATGTTTAGAGAAGAGGTGCCTAGAAAGCTCTAGTGCTGCCCCATGATCTAAGGTCAGTCACTGACCCTGTCTCAGTTCCAAATCGCCCATCTGTAAAATGGGGACAGGTCCCCTCCCTTCAGCACAGGGCTACAGGGGATGTTTGCAAAGCCTAAGTAACTTTCATTATCATTATTTTGGCAGCAGGAAAGGAACAAGCACAGGCCAGCAACCCCTGTGACTGCTGACACAGTCAAACCAGGAAAGCTGCACTTTGTACCAGGGTGGTAAAACTGTGGCCACACATTACCCACAAGTGAAACCAGCTACACCAGTTTTAGCACACCTATACCAGTTTAATAACTTGTCTGCACTAAGGGCCTCCTCTGGCCCAGCTATGTCAATCAGAAACCACACCTCTTCATACTCTTGGCCAGTCACTATCCCCTTTTCATCCTACTGACTCCAGGGCAAGTGCATGTTTCACTCACAGCAAAGTTCCTCTCTCTGTAAAGTGCACAGAGGAAAGGCTGGTTCCATTTATGAACCAAATCCATTTGAGGTGTTTTTCTATTCACTGTAATATACAGGTAACAAATTGGGTCCCATTATTTTATGATACAGCATATACAATCCTCCACTGGTTTAACTGAGAGCAGAATGCTTGTCAACAGCTCACTACATATGTATGAATCCAACACATCAGCAGAGTACATCCCCATCCCAACAACACTCCTTCAAAACCATTCTGCCTTTTCAAAACCATTCTATCGATTCAAAAGACATTCCTGAAGCAGAAGGTCTGGTCTGGCCTTGCCTAGACAAGGAAAATAAAGTGTGTTTATCAAAGGTATTATAGTTAGAACATGTTCATTAACATACTTCTAAACACTGCTTAGCAGAAAGAGGTTAACTAGTCAACCCTAGAGCTTCTAAATGGTATTTAATGAACATGATACTGAATGCACGTTGCTTCCCCAGTCTAGACTGAGCCAAAGGCACTGTCTCTATTTAAAACTTTCCCTGATATGGGTACACCTGCATTACTATGCTAGCAAATCCCTCCTAACAGAGATGTACCTTATGTCAGCAAGAGTGTGCTTTTGCTGGCAAAAACTATATCTACAACTAGGGCTTCTACCAGCACAGGTGTTTTGCGAATGACACCCTTCCCTACAATAGCTATGCTGGCACCTGTGTTTGTGCCTTTCAAGAGCCTCTCACTAGATACAACACCAATTACTTCCTGCTCAAAGTACAGAGTAACCATGGTACAGTGACCACAAGCACATGCAGCTTCTAGTTATGGAGACATCTGTCTTCCCTAGTTTCATAGTTAGAAGGGACAGAAGGGACCTGGACCTGAGCAGATCATCAAGTCCAACCCCCTGCCATGGCAGGAAGGAGTACTGGGGTCAAACGACCCTGGCGAGGTATTCATCCAGCCTCCTCTTAAAGATCCCCATGGTAGGAGCCAGCACCACTTCGCTTGGAAGTTGGTTCCAGATCCTAGCCGCCCTGACCGTGAAGTAGTGCCTCCTGATATCTAACCTAAACCTACCCTCTGCCAGCTTGTGACTGTTATTCCTGATCACCCCTGGCGGTGCTCGGGGGAACAGTGACTCCCCCAATGCCTGCTGATCCCCCCTGACTAGTTTGTAAATGACCACTAGATCCCCCTCAGCCTTCTCTTGTGGGGGCTGAACAGGTTCAGGTCCCGTAGCCTCTCCTCGTAGGGCCTGCCCTACTGCCCCCTGATCATGCGAGTG
>NW_017728928.1:19350718-19414780 GCF_001723895.1 Crocodylus porosus
AAGATCCCCCCTCAGCCTTCTCTTGTGGAGGCTGAACAGGTTCGGGTCCCGTAGCCTCTCCTCGTAGGGCCTGCCCTGCTGTCCCCTGATCATACGAGTGGCCCTCCTGTGGACCATCTCCATGTTGTCCACATCCCTCTTGTCGGTGTTGAATCCCATCCTATTCTCGTCCACCCACCCCTGTAACCTGTCTAGGTCCAACTGCAGCCTATTCCTCCCTTCTGGCATGCCCACTTCTCCGCACATCTTAGTGTCATCTGCAAATTTGAACAGGGTGCTTTTTACCCCCTCGTCCAGTCAGAAGCTTTCTCATCCTACAGCAACCATGTGCCTGGAAATCAAAGCCAACACCTTCCCCACTTTCTTCAGTGGGGAATATGAGAAACTTTATCCTTGACCTTTGTCTAATTATGGGAGCCACAGCAGGCCCCAAATCACACCCTTTGTGCTCATACCTCCATTCAAGGTTGGCAAAATATTTGTGTGTGCAGCTCTTCAGATAATAATAGCAATCAGAGTAACAGCTGGGGCTTAAAGAGATCTCCAAGGAGACCAGATCTGTCATCAGCCAGCAACAGAGCTTGCTTAGTATATCTAAGTGAATGGTAGGAACCACACAGATAAAATTATCACATCCACTCACCAGCAACCCATCTACAACAATGCTCTCCACATCCACACCTCAGACCCTTTTCAATCCATTCCAATTTAAATCTTAATCATAATAATCGTTTCCATTTACATAGTGTAATTCACTCAGAGAACACCAAGTCAGGGTGCATACACACATGAAGACACAGCTACTTTGATCTACAGCTAAATAATGATAATAGACCCTGGGGGGAATGAGGCATCTATTTAGCACCCTACCCCAACAATTACACTATAGCTCAGTGAAAGAAACAATTTGCAAAGGAATCTAGAAAGGGAGTCTGGGGAAAGCAGAATGCGACTATTATGAGAGTTAGTCGTCTGGCTGGACCCAAATGAACCCACATCCCACCGTTATCAAACGACATTTATGGACCACCGGTGGTTAGGATCTCTGCCATCCACCTAGTCTCAAAGGGCATTTATACACATACTTTTTTTCCAGTGATATGCCGGAGACCTGCCATAGAAAATGGTGGTGGTGCACTTTTGAACTAAGGCATCTCTGAGGCGTTTTAGTTCAAAAGCATGCCGCCGGCATTTTCTCAGAGCTGATGCTTATTTTGCCGCTTATACAACTGCATGCATCACAGCATCAGGTGCTTTTCAAAGTGCCTGGCATTGCGATGCATGCACATTTAAAAATGCCCAAAGATGCCACCTTCAGTGGCACCAAGACCTCTCAAACCACAATGGGGCAGTTTCAGTGCTAGATCAGAAGCCAGGCTGTCTCCTACTGAGTGACAGAAAACACTTCCTCCACAGCCCAGAATATCTGATCAATCGAGGCTTGCATCAACTGTCTCAGATTACTTATTCACTGTGGTTTATTATTTACAGAGTGCTGCCAAGGTGCGCAGTGCTCTAAAAACCACCGAGGACAACCTGGCCCTACCTTGGAGAGCTTATATACAAACTGAACTCATTGGAGACGACAGGTGAGTTACTTAGTGAGTATTCCAAGTTACCAAGTTATAACCACAATAATACACAGGAACTCACTGTTGCTGAATGGGTCCATTTAATTTAATCCATTTGCAGGGAGCACTGGATTTTCCTGGCACTTTTCCGAGTGCTGACAATATATGTGCTGTGACTTGTGGCACTTACAAAGGAGTTTAGAGCAAATCTCCACCACAAAATTGAGCAAAGCTGAAGCGTACCGATCACCCCACTAACCCGTTTGTTTCTGCTCTCCCTCCCTCCCCACTCCAGAGCCAAGGCTTCAATGCACCCGTGCACAGACTGTGATGCGACGTGCAGAGGAATAAATGTAACGCCCTAATCTCTAAGCCTCCTAATCAACTAATGCCCATCTGACATTCCCTCAGTCTTACCAGGTATGCTAATGCCTGTCAGCTGTACCCTGACTGGGCAGGTGTTATCTTCTCCTTCTGCTTGCTGAGTGGAGGCAAACTAGGTCTGTTTGCTGTTACTCTACTCAGAAATTTAGCTGGAGCACAATCATAGTGCTCACCTGTGTTCTCCAGTAACAATGCTACAGCTCTTTTTTTCCCTTTGACTTGATTAAAAAAAAAAATCACTGTACCCATCTGGACAGCCACCAGGGTGGGACTGATCAACCGTCTATGAAATCAGGACCAGCAGTAATGAAGAAAATTATCATTAATTGAAACCAGAGCAAGAAACCTGGGAAGTCAGCAGAGGCATAGCAAGCTCATTCAGCACCCAGGGTGGAAGTAGGAGTGGGGGTATGCCAATCAGCGCAGGGGTGGGGAGGGGAAGAGAAGTCGTACCTGCTTAGTCTTTCTACACAGAAGGCAGCTGCTGCTGCGGCCACTGAAGCCAGCGCGGTTAGAGCAGCAGCAGTGGTGACAGCAGCAATAGAAGCTGCTTTCCCCGTGCAGAAAGCTCGGGCAGCAGCAACAGAGACAGCAATCTTGTAGAGACAGCAAGCTTCCTGGAAGCTGCCCATGGGCTCCCATTTCCCCCTCCACCCACCCAAGATATGCTGCTGGGCACTGGACTATGCCGGCTGGGAGAAACTCCCCAGGGTGAAGGGGGAGAAAGCACCATTTCCTTCCCCCTCCGCTCCCCCCTGCCGATGCACTGCTGCGTCTAGGGCTGTGCTGCCCTACTCCTATAGCTGGGCAGCATAGGGTTGCCCTTGACATGGTAAAGATTTCTATGGGCAGATTCTGGCACCCCCTCATAGTCAGCACCCAGGGCTAGTGCCCTGCTTCCCCCACCCCTGTCATGCTATTGGAGGTCAGATGGACTATGCTGGAACCCCAGAGTTAACACATCATCTTTTACAAACAAAATGTCTTTGGCTATTTAATGGCTTCAAATGCCAGGGTGCTTGTCTAGTGAGAGGCTGCAGAGCAGCACCATCTAGAGCAGGGGTGGCCAATCTGTGGAACATGTGCCACAAGTGTCATGTGGGGCACATGGCAGATCAGGAAAGGGACAGGCAGCACAGTGGTAGATAGAGCAAGGAGCAGAAAGCTGAGCAGTGGGATAGGACAGGAAGCACCATCCACCCCTGGGCAGGGAAAGGGGGCTGGAGTGGCACGTCGGAAGGGTGCCAGGCAAATTCGTGGAACACCTGCCAGAAGAGTTGCCCCCCTGCTGATCTAGGGAACAACCAACGTCACCCCCTGTAGCAGCTAAGTGTTTCTTGGCAGGCTCCCCTCTGAGCGTCTCCCAGACCACCCCCTTCAGAGACTGCCCGAGAGCCGTCCTTGTATGCAGCAGTTCGACCCACGACAGTTCTAGCACTCTTTACGATGAGGATTTTTGCCATCTTGTTTCTAAACAAGTTTTGAAATTTTATTTCCAGATTGGTTCTTCTGATCATTTACATTCAGACAGCAGTGGTAAAAGGCACATGAATATCTCAGCAAGATTGCTACTTATTAAGTCTTCTTTCCTGGAATAGCATCAATGCTACCAGCTCTCTGAAATGCATAATGCTGCACTGTCAGATTTGGGGGAAGCAGATGTCTTTGTGATAGTCTTGGTTCATGGAGAAGCAACAACAGGCAAACTATACACCTTTGGAATAATCTCTCAAGGAACCGAGTCAGTCTGGAGGATTCCAACCTGATACTTCTCATTTTCTATTGTAGCAACATTACTAAAATAAAAACGAAAAAAAGCCAAGAGCTGGACAAGTCTTCAAAAGATCTGAAAGTATGAATGCTGATCTCCACAGCTCCGGAAATCGGGCTGAGGATCTAAGTAGGTGTGGCACTTTGAGAAGATTTGCCCCCAAAAGTCAACAGACTTGAACAACTGTTATTTCCTATTCGAAGCACAGAGAAATTTTAGTTCACAATGATCACAAGCACCAGCCCACAGTAATCACTGGCAACGGAGAGTTTTTAACAGTAACAGCTGTGCTTCTGATACAGGACTGAGCATTGTGTTTAGGGCAATTTTTGACGCTCTTCAGGACTTTCTCTGCCTCTCTTAGCCAGGTAGTATTGAGACAAACACACCTTTAAATCTCTTAAATGCCCAAGAAAGGGTTTGTTACAATTAGCATTACCAGTGATCTGAGACAAGCACCTGCTCCAGCTCGGGTCAGGGATTTATTGTGGGAGGTGTTATGCAAACATTTAGCAAAAGGCAGTGACTGTCCCCAGGAATTTACACAGCAAGTAGGCAAGACAGACAAAGTGTGGGAGGGGAAGCAGAGGCACAGCGAGGTAGAGTGACCTTCACAAGGTCACAGGTCAGTGGCTGAACCAGTCGCCTGGCTCTCAGGTCAGCACCCTACTCCCTGTACCACATTGCCACCCCATGTAAATTTGTGGTGCAAACGCAGGACTTTGAGCCTGACAGTACAGAGAACTTATCCTGGCTCTTGTGCTCCACGGCCCTGGACCGGCTGATTGCCCGTGCCTTAGTGTCCAATATGCAAAGTGGAGGTGTCACTCTTGATCTTCCCTGTGTGTCTGTGGCTGATGCAGTGTTCTGCATTTGAACAGCACTCTCAGGGCGATGAAATCACCTAATCAACAGGCCTCCTACAGAGCCGCAACAATTACCGATTCCATTCCACTCTCCCGGTTCAGCTCTACTAACCTCTGTTCCAAGCATATTATGCTCCTGGAGGCTTAGCAGAAAGTGTGCTGCCAACACTACTAATCTACTTAGACTGGAAACTCCCTACAGCAAGAACCACCTTTTTGCCGCGTTTGCCTAGTGCCTAACACAATAGGATCCTGGCCCGTGACTGTTGTAACTGCTCGAATAATTATTTTTAAGAGCAGATTGGACAGACACTTAGCTGGCATGTTTTAGTCAGGGATGATCCTGCCTTGAGCGGAGAGCAGAACTAGATAACTGTGAGGTCCCTTCCAGCCCTACTTTTCTGTGATCCAGTCCCCCATCTCCAGACACAGCCAGAATCTGATGCCTCAGAGTAACATGTCCACAGTAAATCCTAAACAACTGTGAGGCCATGGCTTCAATCCTGGGGTCTCAGCCTGCCTGGCACAGCCACTCATCCCAGCCTGCCACCTCTCTGGCTGAACATTCAGGTCAAGCAAACCAGCCAGAAATTTCCCTCTGGATCTGGTCATTCACTCACTCCCTGCCATCCGGGGTGGCCAGCCAGGGTCTGCTGACCCCACCATCTCTTCCCATATAAACTCCTGATGCAGAAGCGGAAATGTCTGGGCAGCAGGGCTAAACCTGTACCCAGGCTGCTTGACCCCTGGCTTGTGCCTCTACCAGCTCTGACTAGTCCCTTGGCTACCTGACACAGCTTGCCCTTGGACTCCATGTTCAGCCGTCACCCTTCAGCTTCCTAAGCCAGCTCCTGGCTTGATCTCCTGGCTACCTGACCCAGCTTTCCTTTCAACTCCAAGCTGTGCCGGACCTTCCCGCTTTCTGACTCAGCTCTTCAGATTGACCTCCCAGCTTCTGGCTTCCCAGGTTCTGCACATTCCTTCTGCTCCCGATTGCTCCCCCATGGCCCAAAAGATTCCCAGACCTGGCTGCCCACAAACCAGCATGACCATAGCATTTGCACAGCAGCAACAAGAACTAGAAGCAGCTGCTTCCTGCAGTACCTGCACTTGAGCATGCTGGAGGGGCAGCAGGGGGACCTCTATTCTGACACACCACCCAACCCAGCATACGTGCAGTTCTGGGGTGCAAAACTGCTTTAGGGTGTTGCTTTTCAGATTAAAAATAAAGTCCATGCCCTTTCCACACAGACTTTATAGGTCCCATAGCACTTCAAGAGTGAGGGTGTCATCCAAGGTTCATGGCTGATTTGCAAGATGTATCATTACCCTTTTCCCACCCAAAATTCCTCCTGTATTTTGGGTTGGGTATAATCATCTTCTTCTCGTTCCATCCTAAACCGTTATACAAAGTACAGCAGAGGATGGCTGCCTGCTTTCATGCTCCACCCCATAAGTGGCTGCATTTCATTAATGGGGGAAGCAGCTCCCCTGTACCTGTCTATAAAATCTGCACAGTACTTCAGGACAGTTGAATGAAAGGTGCCAGTGAAGTATTAGCTATTAGGGATGTCACCTAGAATGGATCTTTGCAGGGATAGCCTGTTTTAGCCTCACAGCCTTGTCACGGACTCGTCCAGCTAACTATTCCACAGCATGGTCATGGCAGCAATGGAAAACATCAGGGGTTGTTTAAAGTGCAGTTAAAGTCATGAAGCTCTAAACATGCCCAGCAAGGGCTCTCTTTCAACCACCTTCAGAGCAAATTGTATCAGTTTACAGCTGTAAAGGTGATTTTCCAGTGCAGTACCACAAACTCAGCCTACGATCTAGAAACCCAGCTCGGTACCTTCTGCCTCTGATATCATCCCCAACAAGTAAGGTTCCTGCAGTCTCAGCTGCCCAAGGGAGAGTCCCACCTGCTCTCCCACCCCAGGTGGCTCTGCAGGGCTAACAGGAGGACAAGCTGTGTGTGTTCACTAGTAAGCAGGGTGCGACTAGAACATATGTAAGGGGAGAGGGCAAGAAGGGGCTGTGGCATCATTATGTTTCTGACTGTCTTAAGCACATCCTTAAAAATTGTCATCTCTGTGTATGTGCATGAGTGTATATGAGAGCTCACTATCAGTTGGGAAAGCACATGCATGCATGTGTACCCATGTCTGTGCAGAACTCTTGGCTGGAAAAATGCGTGTGCATGGGCAAGTGGTGACATAAAGAGGGAGGTGTAGACAGGTCCCAATTTATGCTCCAAGAGTGGCAGAGCCCCAAGAGATGTCACACACACTCCTGTAATCCCCGTGTATCTATCTCTCTGCAGTGACTCTCTCTTTCCAATCAAGTAGGAGAGGACAGATCCTGGCCACGAGTCATATGTGGCAGCTGCAGGTTATACTCCTAGGCAGCAAAAGCCACAAGAGGTTTCCATTCATCTGCCGTAGCAGGATCCCTTCCCAGCACCACCTGTTTATTTTGGAAACCCACTATGTTTTAGCTCCGGGTGCCACAAGTGGCTGACGGCTGGTCCTGAACCCAAGTACCATGTTCTCAGTACCATCACCTCTCCACAGCTCGCTGCTCAGGGTGAAGTCTGGGGTGGGGGAGGTTTGTGAGCTCCACAGCAAAGGATGGGGCAGGAAGGTCTGGTGATACAAGACATCCCTCCCCCTCCTCCCCACTTACCTGTACTGTGCCTGGAAATGGTTCTGCACGAAGCTCTGTCCCCTGGGAAGCTGGGAGGCTGGTTGGGTGCTTCCAGAGCCACCGCTCTCATCAACATCAGGTTGAGGCTGCAGAGGGAGCAAAGAAATGAATGGGATTAGGAGAACATAAAACAGCTGGTAAAGATCACCAACACTTTGCTAGTAGTACCCCCATATCCTTTGTTGCACTCCATTCCCTCTGGGGGTTATCAATAATTTCTCCTAAAAGAGAACTTGCCTCCAAGCTCATCTCTGCCTCTGCTTCTCCACAACTCATGCTTTGCCTCCTAGTTTCTGACCCACTCGAATACAAACCACATGCCTAACAACACTGTTACAACCTACAGAAACTCCACTGTGGAGCAGCCCCAGAATCAGCAATTCCATGTGCGCCCATCTTCACTGCAGAGATAACGTAAGTGGTTGGCAGTCTCTAGGTTTGAGTGTCCACACTGAACAGCCTGGTGATCAGAGTGACTATCCTCACAACTGCAGCAAGCCTCACTTCCCTGTGCATGTCACATCTCACTGTTTTTAGCAAGCAGAAACACCCTATCGTTATGTTGCAGGAAACTGCAGGAGAACTTGTCTGTCTTTCTGGGTTCATGGGAGAATTGTGGGAAGGCAATAGAGGTCTAACAGCACTTAAATGACTTATCCTATGTCCTCATTGCAAACTGGGTAGGTTACAAGCTGGAGGGAAAATGACCCACGCTTCCAGCTGAGCCAGCCACTGCAAGAAGCAGATTAGGAGCAGCAGCCAAGAGCCCAGCCTATACTTTAGTGAGAAGGAGCCATGCAAGAACAAGGGAAGCCCAGGGAGATGCCAAATCTCAGGGGGATGGAAATTTTACTATGCAAGAGGAACATGATATTCAAGCACAGAGAAGTACAGAAGTGAGTGCTTAGGGGACATACAGACAGCCCACAGTTTGCCTTTCACTCTGTACCCTTAAGTGACATGCCTAAGGCTGTTGAGTGCCCCAAGAAGAAAGATGCACTGGGAGAGATTTATGCCCAGCACTCTGCACACTGAATGCAATTTTGCTCCAGAAAAATACTGATCACCATGAAGGAGTGGAAGGAAGAGCAACAAAAGTGACTGGAGAGAAGGAGAGGGGCAGGTGTGAGGTTTTGGCCAGGACGTAGGCAGCTGGACCCGGACTGGAATGATAACCAGGGGAGCAATGAGGAGCAGGGACGTGATTTTACCTCTGAATCTAACAGTGGTGAATACAGCACACAGGTCTGGGGCCCACATTTGAAAAGGGATGCCAAGATAGTACAACGAGTCCAGAAAAGGGACAAAAGAATGGTTCAAGGATTGGAGATAATGCCTTAGAGAGAGAAAATACGTCCCTTACGTGGAGCACTGGTAGTCAGCAAGGCTGTGCGAAGTGGTCCACAGATCACTCCCCTGCATCTTTTCTACCAGAAGTCTGAAGGTAAGTGCACAGGCTGGTCTGTGAGAGAGGCTGAGGGTTAACAGAGGCCAGCTGTTCAGAAGGTTTGAGATCCACTGCCTTCAAGTGAGATTTCAGGAGCCCAATCTTGTTTAACTTAGAAGATCAAGGGGTCACTTGATTCCATTGTACAAGTACCTCCAGGGCAAGAAAAACATTAAGTGCTAAAAGGCTCTTTAATCTAGTGGGCAGAGGCATAAGAAGTTGAAGCCAGACAAATTCTAAATCAAAGTTAGGCACAATCGTTTTAGCAGCAAGGGTGACTAACCTCTAAAAAAAGGCCAAGAGAACTGGTAGATTTACTATCCCTTGGGGCCTCCAGATCAGAATGGATGCTTTTCTGGAAGCTTCTTCAACAAATACAAGTTAATGGACTCAATACAGCGTACATGGGGTAAATCACAATAGCCTGTGATATAAAGGAGTCAGATGAAGCAATCTAATGGTTGCTTAGTGAATTGATGAAACAATGAAATTAATAAAATCCATTCATGTGTTAGCAGTTCTCATCCCTCTCCTTGCACGGAGAAGGTGAACAGGGTTGGGGGGACAGTTTAATAACGGAGAGCTCCAGCTCAGGTGGGTGACACTGCATTTCTGAGACAGCAACGCAACATTATGAACGCCCCCCCTCCCTCCCCCCAGTGAAACCCAGCAGTTGGGCAGCACAACTCAGCAGGAGTCAGCAGCTCACACCCTCCCAGGCACCTGCTGCACACAGCAGGCTTCTCCACGCCACCTGCTGTCAATCGCAAACTCCTCTCCCCAGAGCCGGGTTGGTGCGAAGGGCAGGCGAGAGATGGGGAATGTGCACGCAAGTGCAAGTACGTGTGAAAGAGGGAGAGTACATGTGTGAGGGTGAAATCGTGTGTGTACATGCTTCTCAGCAGTGTGCACCTGTGCTTAAGAGCTATTCTGTGTGCAGCACGCACAAGAGGAAAAGTGTTCCAGGCACTAATTAACCTTAAGTAAATGATCAGAAAAGGAGCATTAAATAAATGTATCAACTGGTGTCAATTTCTGCAAGGCAGGTGTGAAGCAGGACTCTGCTAATAAGGATATAAAACAAGACTGCCTTGCATTTCCCTAGCATCCCTTCTATGCACCTTTCAAAAACAGCACGGAGCTCAGCCATTGTAGTTCAGTAAATGTGGTTCCAGAGGGTAAACTGAGGCACAATGACAGTAAAGTAACTTACTCAAGAACTGATCGGCTGACAGATCACCCCAGAACCCAGGAGGTTTGAAACCCAACTCCCGAGTTAACACCACCAGGTCCAATAGCCAGAGCCTTGCTCATATATTTGTCTGCGATTGTCCTGATGAACCAGTGGCCCTTTCTGCACACAGTCCAATACTGCCATCAGAAACAACACCCCAGAAAGATTTAGGGAAGCACCAGGTGGGTCTGTAGTTGTGGTTCCAGACTGTATCACACAGGCAGTGGGAGCAGACTGCAATTTCATCCAAAGACGTGATAAATCTTTGTTGCTCCTGCTGTACAAAATTGAAGAGCAGAGGCTTCAGGCAACTGCTGGTGTTTATAGCTTGTGCTCAAGTGATGGCAGCTAACGCTGTCAGGGAGGTAGAAATTATCTGTCAGGATTCTAGAGCAGGGAACTCTTCAAAACTATTTAACTGGCAAATGCCTCTTGGGGTCATTGCCTGGAGTCTGGGAATAGTCAGTGCATGTTAATGGCATGTTTAAAAGCAAACAGCAGCTGCATTTACAATCCAGCCAATGGTCACCCAGGCCAACACTGGCTGCCAAACTCAGGGCAATACTGATACCAACAAACTGCCCAGCTCTGCTGAAGATGAGCAACAGGGAGCACCTAATTCAGCCTCCTAGGGAAATACCCTAAACCCATAAGAGAAGAGGCTATGGGGAGTGCTCTGTAGGGTCACTATGATGAGGCTGCCCTTCCTGTTTAACTGAGGTTGGACTCCTTTGCTGTGCTCAAGAGTGAGATTTGCTCCATGCTGGCAGCCTGCCAGAGGAGACAGTGAAGACAACACTCGGGTGGTCTCAGTAGGGGCTCAGGCTCCTCTAAGGGCTGCAGAAAACCTTTAGACAAGGGGTTGGCACCCCATGGCCCACAGGCTGGATACAGCCTGAAAAAGGGATTGTATCTGGCCTGTGAAGCCAGGACAACAATGACAACTGAGTGTCAGGGTAATTCAACAGCATTTGGTGACACATGGCAGCAGGCCAGTTGCAGGTGGCGGCTCACTTCAGACAAAGCTCTGATAATTCAAACCACAGCTGCTCAAAGGTTGCTGTAGGCTACTACTGCTAAATAAGCTGCTTGGCTGTAGGCTTCCACTGCCCTGCACTGTGACACATTCCCTCCAGGTTATACGCAGAATACTTAACTCAGGTGAGAGATTACCCAGACCTGAGGACTGTGCAGTCTAGGAAAGATCATGTGCCACAGATCCCTACAGAGCCACATGCCCAAAAACACCCGTTAAAGAGGAACCCTCCAGAGAGCCAACCTTACCAAGGATGAGATACAGCTCCACCTGCACAAATCTCCCCATGTCTTCAGCCTGTGCAAACTTGTGGTCGATGCAGTGTCAAGTAGCCAGGAAAAGCCAGGCCTGCTGGATGGGAGGACAGAGGTCTGAGAAGTGGGAAAAAGTCTTAGCCACAGATCCAAGGCCCCTGGGCTTGGAAGAGGCTTTTCTGATTAACTTAGCCTCAGTGGCAGGAATAAATTCTAGCGCTGTGCGAGGCTTTGGACTGTGCTTCGGATCCGGAGAAGCTTCGGACGCTTTGGCGTCCAAAGCAGCACATCAGGATCAAAGCACTGGCTTCGTTAGGCTTTCCAAAGCGGTTTGGAGCTTCTGAACCGCTTCGGAAAAGCTTCAGAGCTGCCCTGGAGATCCAGCCATATGGTATAATGGGGAACCAATGAAATATCTATAACTTGGTTGTTTTTTGTCTGATTTAGATGAAATTTGCGGGAGTGGTAGCCCCTGGTGAGGCCACAATGCCTGCCAAGTTTTAAGAAGTCCAGTGCAGGGGTTTGGGGGGGGACTGCACCTCAAGCTGCTGACAGGCAAAACTCGTGACATGGGTGATACTGTGTGTGTTAAGGCACAGTGGGGTGAAAGTTGTAGGCCTGCTAGCCCCTGCTGAGGCCACGAAGCCTGCCAGATGTGGAGGAGATCGGTGCAGGGGTTCTGGGGCCCTGCACCCTTAGCCGCTGACAGACAAAACTCGTGACATGGATGGCTGTGCAGCTGACTGTCCCTGTCTTGGGGCAGTTGATTGTCTGTATTGATTATTTCCTCTCCTTAGTCTGTGATTTTGTAGGTGTTAATTCATGCTCATTAAGTTGTTATGTAGTAACTAGCTACTGTGTACTGAGCTGATCCCTGAGTGAATCATGATTGACTGGTAACTGGTAACACAATAGGTTAGCAGCCAGGCCTGCAGTAGTCCCCCCAGTCCGTTCCATCCCCCTGTTTTGTGCCCCCCCCGGTGCCCCAAGACAGACACAGTTGCACAAGCACCCATGTCATGAGTTTTGCCTGCCAGCAGCTAGAGGTGCAGGGCCCCAGACCCCAGACACCCTGCACCGATCTCCTTGACAGCTGGCAGGTTTCGTGGCCACAGCAGGGGCTAGCAGGCCTGCAGCTTTCACCCCCCTGTGGTGTAACACATACACGTAACATGAGTTTTGCTTCCAACAATTTGGGGTGCAGTTCCCTCCAAGCCCCTGCACCGATTTTCTTGAAACTTGGCAGGCTTCACGCTCTCAGCAGAGGCTACCACCCCTGTAAGTTTCTCATCCAAATCAGCCAAAAAACAGCACAGTTATAGATATTTCATTGATTCCCCATTATACCCTATGGCCAGCTCTCCGAGGCATCTCTGAAGCTTCGGAGCCACATCGGCCGGATCAAAGCGGAAACCCGGTCCGGATCTCCGGATTGGATCCTTGGCACCCGAAGCACCCAGATCTGAAGCCGGATCAAATAGCTGTCTACTCGCACAGGCCTAATAAATTCACCCTTCTACTCCCTTCTGTAGATGCCTATTGCAACCAACAGGTTCACTTGGCTTGTAGGCTGCTATTACTGGCATCAACCACTACATCGTAAGCTGGACCTTGTAGTCTTTGTGGGATTCACCAGTGTGTTAAACAGGATCCTAGGCAGCAAAGCCTTTCCAGATCTCTACGTGTATTTTCTGACTCCAGTGGCTGTACTTTCCCCTTCCCCGAGGCTGTGGGGTCAGAGACCTACAGTCTGATCTGCATCGCAAAAAATGCTACTTTATCTGTATCAGATCTGGCCTGTGGGGCTCCCCATGGGGCTGTAAATTTGGCACTGAGGAAACAGTGGCAAATAACACTGACACTGCTGCCCTGATGCCAAATTTCCAAGTTCCATGTGGCAGGATCAGGCCCCAGCCAGCATGGCTCCATGCACCACGATTGGGCCCGCAGATCTGAACCAGCCCATGGACTGACCCAGCACCTCTCATCCAGCCCATGGGGCCAAATGTTGGGCACTACTGCATATGTCTTATAAACACACACGCCCACACCTATTTGAGTGTAAGAGTGGAGTGCGCCATATAATTTAATCCAGAAAAAAGTGTGCCCCAGGTATGAATACTTTGGAAAACATTGGTCTTAGCTCTTCCCCACTGTTGAAGGAGTTGTGAGAGACTGGGGCACGAGTACCAGACAGTTAAACCACCACAAGTGCCAGCATAAGCAAACAAGTAATAAGAGGGCTTGCGAAGCCTGTAATTACAGATAATTACATGATTAACATTAGCCATTCAAAAACCTCTCATTATTTCAGCACTCTTCACTAACTCTGTAAACAGAAAGGTTGGTGTTGGTCAGTGAAGGCTCCTCTGGGTCCCTGCCTCTCCCAACTACAAACCCTTAACACCTCTCTGCTACAGTGGGGTTTCTTCTGGTAAGCAGAAGGTCCCCAGAGAGCATCATGAAATGGACCCAACCCTCACCTATTGCCAGGGGTTCCCAATATGTGACAGTCTCAGGAGCATCATGAGCTGTGGCACTGACTCTAGAAAGAGTCGATGCACAAGTGCCCTAGACTGGCGGCACAGGGCTGGCATCAGGCGGTGGTGGGATGGGACAACTCTGGGCTGGACTACACCAGGATGCACTAGCTAGGGTTCTGGGTCAGTGCTGCAAACTGCACCCTTTCCATAGAGATGTTTTTGATATTCTGTGCCACAGCATGAAGAAGTCTGACCTGGTGGCTGCTGCTCAGCCCCAACTTGGCTCTGACCATCTTGAACAGGCTACTCAGCCTCCTTTGACCTTTTGCTCTGTGCTGAGGCTGACAGGCAAATCCTGAGGACAGGTAAATCTGCAGCCTGGCTTAATGATTTGGAAAACCCTGGCCTGGCACTGGGGATGTACCAGAAGGATTTCCCAAGGTAGAGAGAGGCAGTCACATAGCAAATGGACCCCAAGAATCAAATCAGGGCCAGGGTGGCGTATGTGAACCTTAGACTGAAGGACAGAAGCATCACTGCAGAAAGCCATTTAGCCCGAGACAAAGCAACAAACCCAGGCAGCACAGCAGAGCCAGAGCTGCTGGCCATGGGGTTGGCTTTGCCTGCACTGCACCTGTGAGGGGCAGAACAGTAACCACCAGCTCTTGTGCAGAGTTGATCCGTCATATGATCTCAAAGCACTTTACCAAAGCACTAAGGCTTACCCCTCACACGCAGCAGAAGCAACTTTCCCACAGTCACCCAGTAGGCTTGTGACAGAGCCATGAATTCACCCTGGATTTCCTGAGTGCCCCTCCTATACTTTACCCCTAGGCCACACGACGACAAGGAAGGTAGCACCATCCTGTGGGCAGTGCACTGGACTAGGCTCAGGGTGACCTGGGTCAATTCCCAGCTTTGCAGTCACCAACTGTGAGGCCCTGGACAAGTAACTCTCTACTCTCAGGGCCTGGAAATAAGCAACCATGGATCCCAGTGATGGTCGCTAGCTCAGAGGAAGGTAGCCAAGGTATTGCCATAGAAATGTTTTTGACAAGTGACACTGGTTAAGAGCAGAGGCACATGATGGCCATAGGCTACACTGAGCCCCCTTGCTTGCTTGCCCTGTGGCTGACAGCATCAGCAGCAGATGAAGGTAGAATGGGTAAAAACAATGGGCGCTTCTTTGGAGGAAGACAGCAGAAAAAACTGGCCCACTTTAGCAGGTGCTCTAAAAGCCCAGCCCTGAGCACCTGCCCATTTCATACTGACGTCCAACTTGTATTTTCCTGTTCATCTCCGTGCCCCAAGAGAAGCAGCAGTGTCTGGTTGCTGTGGGACATGATGCCATCACCATCATTAACACCAGCAGTGACACACGGTGATGGGACAATCTGTGTCCTGCATCCCTGTCATGGTGGAGCCTGAAGCACCACTTCCCAGACGACATGGCTTTTTCCTATTTGCCCTGCTGGAAACACCTTACCTTGGGGAGGCTACAGAAGCCCAGGTCACCCTTATCCTGGGCTTCACATGGTCATTTATGCCAGTGCCCCCTTCTGAGCTGGCAGATGGCACCATGAGACCCTGGGGTAGGGTGACTTGGGCCCTCAGCTTGGAGGTGTGAGGGTAGCTCACCTCGCTAGCTACCAGAACGCGTGACAGGAAACCTGCAGGGACCGCTGACTTGGAAACAGCTCCCTTCCCCACTTTCTTCTTCCAGGACACCTCTTGATTTGTGACTCAACTGGAGAAGACACATGCCTCCCTCAGTCCTGACCAGCCCAGCAGTCCCAGTCACTTCTTCACACCACCATTGCCC
Source organism: Crocodylus porosus (assembly GCF_001723895.1). NCBI lineage: Eukaryota > Metazoa > Chordata > Crocodylia > Crocodylidae > Crocodylus > Crocodylus porosus. The sequence continues at coordinate 19,366,290 of NW_017728928.1, forward strand.
AGAATGAGCTTTTTGCATTTGTGATGAGGCTGGAACAGATGGCGGAAAGAAACGTGTCCATTAGCATCCCCTGTGCTAGCAGCCTGATGGCTTGGGAGGCTGGGCTGGCTCCAATGAAGCACTCACATCGGAAATGGCACATCAGGGGGCATTTGCTCCATGAGAATTGTGATCAGGACACCACAAGCTGCTCCCCATGATGGTCCAAAAGCAGCCTGGGAAACTGGCTCAGCAGTGACTCTCTAAGGGAAGCACTCTCGCACACCCTCTCTTTCACTGTTGCCCACATGACCTGGCTGATTATCATGCAGCTGCAGCGCTCTGCATCTTCCTCTGAAGCATCAGAAGCTGACTGTGGTGGAGGCAGGACAGTGGGTGAGTTGGGGTCTGATCCCATGACGAGCCCTGTATACCTGTGCTTTAATCTCTCTTCACTTGCAAAATGTACGTTGTTTTCCACCGATACCCATCTCTCCTTCTCCTTGCAGGCATGCATGTGGGTGCATGCCAATCTATTTCTGCTTCTATCTTTTTGTTAATCTGGAGCTTTTCCATTAGGATATTGCAGGAAGTAGCACTGCAATCATTTCCACCCCCCAACCTGCCATCACATCCAGCTCACAACAAATGGACCTTTAAACTGGAGCAAGTCAGAGCTACACCTGAGAGCATGTTTCAGACTGGAGAGCTGAGGTGGGGGGAGCATGCAGCCGGTTACTATGAGGAAAGAGTTATATTAGGCTTTTCAAATTACAGTGTATTCTCTAAGTAATAACTAGTCTGACAATATCAGTAATTTCAGTTAATTACACAGGGGGAGGCAATTTGGGTGCATTGCAGTTGAACACAAATCCTTTCACATGTGTTCACTACAGCTGGGCACTTACGTTTGATGGGAAGAGGTGGTGCCAGGTCAGCGTGGGTGGGCTGGGACCATTTGGTGCCTGCGTGTATCTGGGAAGGGATTTTGTTTAACGTGAACACATATACATAGGGGGTGGCTATGAGGAAAATGTGTAAGTGTATATTCAAAGGGGACTCGCAGTTCATTCTGCTTATCTGTCTACAGACACATCACGCACAAAGACTGTATTTATTCTGCCATTTAATAATGAGTCCTGTCTTGTGTTGCTGGTATAACAGATTGGATTCTAGAAGAGGTTGTGACCAGAAAATAACTTGTCATACATGGAGGTTTACCCACCAAAGCAAACACTGACAGACTCTGTGTACCTAGACAGAAAGAAGGGGGTTGAGGAACACTATAGATCTTCTGTTTAGGCAACACTGAGCCCTTTCAAAGTATCCCAAAGAACATAGTATGCTGGCTGTTATAAAAGTAGCACGTAAAGTGAGAACTGTGGGAAGGCATGAAGGAAACCCAAGCAGAGCATGAAGACGATTTGCAGAAGTGGGAAACAAAACTGCATCAAAGTGAATAAAAATTGTTAGGAATGTTCATGAAGATAATTCAAAGGGCTAAGGACAGCTTGCATAAGCCCATCTAATGCCCTCATTACAGCTGCATGAGATCAGGTTCTTCACAGAAACTGCCTTGGATACCATATTTTGAAAACTGGTGCAACACAGACGGATGCAAAATGTATATTGAGACTAGAATGCATCCTATCACTAGTTGTTTGAGGCTGGCACAAGGTGTGTACTGGGAAGGACATAACCAAGTGGCTGGTGCCTTTCATTGGGACCTGGGTGGGCAATACTACCTCCCAAGGGATCAGAGGTGGTGGAAGCAGAAACCTAATTCATTAACAGAAAATGATGAAGCAGAGATCCTTTGGGATTTCACTCTGTAACTAGAGAGGACAGTAGAAGGCAGCAAACCAAAAGTTGTACTGATTCAGAAGGCCATAGGAACTTACCCACAAAAAATCATTATCACAAGCACTGTTTGGTTATAGGATAAATATACATGGCAGAGAAAGGAGAGAAGATTGGCAGATACCTTCTCCTAATGCAACAAAACAGGGAGAGGAAAGGCTAATGAATGTCATAGGTGCCTAGCACTGCCCAAGAACTCTCTCAAAGGCTTGGACATTTCCCTGGGTTGATGGAAAGTGCAGTGCAACCCACTAAGGATAAGGCTTTGACATGTGCTGAGGACCCACATTCTCCAGGCACGTTGGCTCAGCACCACTGAGGAATTCAGCCGTACGCTGCTGTGCTGCACTCCGGCACCTGAAATCACCACAACACGTGTGGAAGACCAATTTGGTTCTGAACTGTTGCATGTGAGAATGTGGAAACAGGACCCCGGACACCACTGAACCCACATTTTCAGTATGAAATTGCTAGTGTCAGCTGCTCTTAGGATGCTGCAGTGGCTCAAGAGTAGTGCATGTTAGTAGGCATCAGCTCCAGCTTGTACCCTGGGATCAGTGATCCATTCTGCCTCTACTCTTATACTAAGAGCTTCCTATGTATCACTCCTAATGTCCCTTCCACACCCACAGCCAAAGGTCCAGGGAAAAAGCCAGGTGGGTGATGCTGTATGGGCCTTGGGCACACCTCTCTATGCAGAACTGATGGCTGGATCCTTCTGCACTTGGACTAACCCGGGGCAGCAGATCTGTCTGCCTGTCGGTTCACCTTGGAATTTAAACTGTACCCTTCATGGAAGTGTCCAAGTCCCCTGCACATACTTACATGCAGAATAATACCCCAGCTGCTCCTGTTAATGCTGCACCCTGCAGAAGTTTGAAACCTGGACTCACCGGAGTCCAGATAACCACTGCAGATAGGGTCTGTATGAAAAACAGCTAGAAGAAACCTCTTCAGGAGGCAGAGGAGAGCAGGCTGGCCCCTAAGTCATAGGCCAGACCTGCTAAAGAAAAGATTGGCTAGCTCTGCCTCTCACGAGGGAAAGCCTACTGGAAAGGGAGAAGAGCTGTTGCCTGGGAAAAGGGAGAGCAGAAGCGCTGTGGGGAAGAGGAGTGGGCTGGTGCCCTGTGCTTCCCCTGGACCCAGAACCTTGCTCAAGCAGAAGGAACTGCCTGGCTGAGCAACGCGGGGCCATGACAGTGCTGGAGACAGAAGTTCAGCAAGAAGCTGTTTTTGTCTTGTCTGCAAAAAACAAAAAGCCTGTGATTGCTTTATGGTACTTGGGGTCTGTGGCCTGCGGGAACTTTCCCAGGCTTGCTTTATCTGTCCATAAGGTGCAAATCTACCCTACTTTCTACCTGACTTCAGATTAATGTGGCTAACGACATCTCTTTGCTGCACTCTGCCCAGGCTGAGGGAAGGATCACCTTTGTGTCTGCCTCTTGATGGATCTGTCTTGAAAGGGTTGTGACACAAAGGCCCAATGGGGGCAGGGCTCCAGGACTGTTGGTAAAGGGCTCTGTGCTGCTGGGAAGGGTTTTCAGAGGCGATATAAATCAAAGATTCTTAGCATTTTAGATTCATAAAAAATTAGGGCTGGAAGAGACCTCAGGAGGACATCTAATCCAACCCCTTGCTCAAAGCAGGACCAGCTCCAACTAGATCATCCCAGCCAAGACTGTCAAGCTGGGTACTGAAAACCTCCAAGGATGGAGATTCCACCGCCTCGCTAGGTAGCCCTTTCCAGTGCTTCACCACCCTCCTAGTGAAAAGGTTTTTCCTAATATCCAACCTAAACTTCCCTTGCTACAACATGAGACCATTGCTCCTTGTTCTGTCATCTGTCAGCACTGAAAACAGTGTAGCTCCATCCTCTTCAACCACCCCCCCTTCAGGTAGTTAAAGGCTGCTATCAAATCCCTTATCAGTCTTTTCTTCTCTACCCTAAATAAGCCCAGTTCCTTCAGCCTCTCCTCAGAAGTCATGTGCCCCAGATCCCAAACCATTTTTGTTGCCCTCTGCTGGACTCTCTCCAGCTTGTCCACATCCTTTCTGTAGTTGGGGGCCCAAAACTGGACACAGTACTCCAGATCCAGTCTCACCAGTGCAGAATAGAGGGGAATAATTACTTCCCTAGATCCACTGCCAATGCTTCTACAAATGCAGACCAGTATGCTGTTAGCCTTATTGGCAACAAGGGCACACTGTTGACTCATACCCAACTTATTTGTCCACTGTAACCCTCAAGTCCTTTTCGGCAGAGCTGCTGCTTAGACAGTCGATCCCCAGCCTGTACTAGTGCATGGTACTCTCCTGTGCTAAGTGCAGGACTTTGCACTTGTCCTTGTGCAAAGATTTTGGATCAATGAAGCTCCCATTGCATGGTGAGTAAGGGAAAGGCTATTAGTAGAGTGAGTGTATTCTCTGAATCTGCTTCCTGCTCCATGTTTGGGCACACTCAGCTGTCCCTGAGCTCCGATCTCAGCTGGGTATGCAGGAGAGCAGAGGGGAGTGGATACAGAGCACCAGAAAGTGGGCAATGGAGGTTCAGGGTACTATGAGATATCAGAGCCAGCAACTCCTTTTCATGCACAATTACCATTGCATTCTCACCAAATGCATGGCACAATCTCATCTGACCAAACCAATGGGATGCCTTAACAGGTTCATCCCAGCAAAAACGGGGCACACAGTAACCCTAGCTTTTAGGTCTGGTGCCCAAGGAAAATTCCCACTGGGATGATGACATTCCACAGTGCTAAACTCGCCCTGCAGTTTCCAGTGGATGCAGCATTCTTCCTTCCCACCATAAATGGTCCTAAAGTGATGCTTTTAAACAGAAGTTGAGTTCTATTCTGGTGCATATGCATGTGAACAATAGGACAGGAGGTTCCTATATGTCCATTACATACTCCCAAAGATACTGTGAAGCTTAATTAATGACTACACATCACATAGTGTGAGCTTCTCCTATAATGAGGTCAGAGAATTGTAGTTATACTGCTACAGCAATGAGTTATGGAGAGAGGAAGGTTTGCAGCAAAACACTCAAGGACAACCATGTCACAGCCCATCCAATTTTTAAGCCTATTTTATTAGAGAAACACCAAGAACCTCCAACTAAGCTTGAGATCCTACTGCGCTAGGCACTATACCTTCATGAAGTGAGAGTGTGCCTGCTCCAAAGAGTTTATAGTCTAGGCAGAAAAAACAGAAAAAGTAGGAGGGAAGAGAAAGCCACAGAGAAGTGATTTCCCAGTGGTCGCACAGCATATGTGGGAAAACAACCCAACTCGGGACAAGTATTCCAAGTCTTAAAACACTCACTGGTGGTTCATGTTGCCTAGCTGAAGTGCCCTTTATAAATGTATTTAAAGAAAAATTATTTGTACTATACTCCACCTATTGCATCAGGCAAACTGTCCAAATTCTGACCATATCAACTACCCTTGCAAGGACAGTCCATCAAACACCCTTTTACTCCCCTCTCTGTACCATACAAAGGAGTTTCATCTCCAAAGACTGCTATTTCCCTTCATTTAATTTGACCTGCCTCAAGAGATTATCTACACACAAACAAATGGAGCTGAGTTTCCCACCTCCCGTCAGTGGATTAAAAGTACCACTGAAGAACACACACCATTATCCCCCAAGGCAAGTGAGTGCCAAAGGGAAAGAGGACAGCGCCATCTGGCCAAGTGCAATATAAGCAGAACACTAATGAATTCTGCCATCTGCCCTGCTGTTTTGCTGTCTTTAAGGAGCTGGGAATTTAAAGACTATAAACAATTATGTCTCTTCAAGATGTATCCAAGTGCAGTTCTCAAGATTTCTTCAGCAAGGGCTATGGTATAACTAGAACCTACACACACACTTCCTGGCCTCTCATTCACTTTGTGTAGCCCCCTACACCAGTGCAAAATGCTCACTTGTTCTGATCAGCAGCGTTTGCATTGGTGCGAGTGACTGGGTGCTGATCCAGCACTGAGGCAGTGGAATGGCTGCCCCCGACTGCGCCACCAGCACCACTTGTTACTGTTCCTGAGGCCTCCAAAAGAAGCACTGCCCAGGGCAGCCAGGGAGAGCTGAAAAGATCACAACACAGGGCTGACTGGCTGCAAAGCAAAGGCTCCGAGGAGGCACAGTGAGCCTATCCTAGCCCATTACTTTGCCCATGTTGTCCCCCTCTTTGCCTCCCTCCACTACCTTCCTCTGCGTGGCTTATTCCCTCCCTTCTGATTATGTCCCATTCAGTACACAATGCCTGCCTCCGGTCCACCCATAATGTCAACCGTCATCACTGGATGATTACTTAGATTTTCAATACATGCCCTCGTGCTTGTTCCCATGCTACCTGACAAGCTGGGACGAAGCTTCCTGTAGATATGGACAAAGCCACCCCTGTCTTCTTGCATATCCTTCCTGAAAGACTTTCCTTTGCTATGAGTCCCATCAACTACCTGACAAGGGTTAGGCTGCAAAAGGACTGAGCCACTCCCCCATCATCACAATCAATACTGTCTCAGCATTCCCTTGCGTTCCTCCAGCTGTCTGCACCCATCTATTGCCTTTCATCTTATACATAGACCATCAGCTCCTTGGGGGCGAGGACCATCTTTATGTCCTACTTGTACACTGGCTAACATGATGGGGCCCTGGTCTATGATTAGGATTCCTTATTACTACAGTAATATAAATAATAAATTTCATTCACTTCCTCTCCACTCCCACTTTCCCCTATAAAAAAAAAAAACATTATTGCTTTAAAGAAGCTTTGGAACTTTCCTTTTCCTCAAGTCACTGTCTCCAATGGCAATTAGGAAAGTACAGCTCTTTTGGGATGTAGCCCTGGCGAGGAGTTCAAAGCTCACTCTGTGCTTCTGCAAGCATGAGAGAGACGCCAATTAATTTTCTTCTCAGCTGCTCAGCAATCTAATATCTTAAACAAAAGGGCCTCTCTTCTGTGGACGTGCAAGAGAAAGAGAATGCATGCGTCTGTATGTATGTGTAGAAGACTGCAGGAGAGAATTAGCATGCATGTGTGTGTGGGTGTGAATTAGTCTGAGTGTGGGAGGGTCCATGGTTATTTGCACAGGAGTGAGAGAGATGGGCAGCCTTACCTTCAACAGGAGCTCTGGGGACTCAAACCCTCTGAAAATTAAGCAAGTTATCTACTAGCAGTGTCTCCACAAAGCCAGGATACTAATTTTAGGCATCTGCATTCAACGTACTGACTTAATTGCATATATATGAGAGCGCAAACCTAAAGCTGCTCCTTCTACCGAGCCGGTGAGTACAGATCTGGCCACAGCATCTAACTGGCATGTTTATTCTGACCAGGGTGCATCACAAGGACAGATTCAGTTAGGAGGCTCCATGAGCACATGATGGGGCGGGCCAGGAAGGTGGCAGTTAGCGGTTCCTGGTGAAATAACCTCAGCTGGTGCACACAGCTTCACTGGACAACTCTGGCCCATGCCAAGAAACCACAGCTTTGTCCCATTGGGCCACCTCCCCCCTCATCACCTGGCCAGTCTATTTGAGGCAGGAGTCCTGGTTGGGTAGAATTTTAATAGGGAGATTTGTTTGCAATTGCCAAGACATCGCCCCGTCCCATTGGTCATCCAGGGTCACCTCCCCTCCTACTGGCCACTACATGGAGCACCTCTCTTTCCATTGGCTATTGCAGGGGCCACCTCCCCTCCTATTGGTCACCACATAACATCCTTACAGCAACCACAGAAAGCGCTCCCACAGCGAAGCGGCACAATTCTGTGATGTGGGGTCTTTTCAGCATCTTTTAATGCAGTTGTGCTGCTAGAAATGAGGAGTCAGCACCACACATGCAGCCTGCTCCCTCCTCACCACCAGCTACTGCTCCATGGGAGACAGCTTGGCAGGAAACGAAAGGAAAGGAAATTATAGACACAGCAGGTGGAAAAGTCCTAGTGAGCCACCTAGCCCAGAACTGCACCCCAATATCCACTGCCAGTTGTCCTTCCCAGATGTCACTGACTCAGGCCCTGGGTGCACAAAGCCTCTCCCTGTTAAGACAAAAGAGCTGGTGCACTCAGTGGGGAAGGTCAGTGCTAGTGGCCTTGTGTGATGTGGTCTCTCAAGCTGCAGTGTTGCATGTAAGCATCCCCTCCCTCTCTGCCTACCCCCACAGGCCTAGGCAGGAGGGTGCTCACTGAATCCAACAGCCCCAGTGCTTCTGGCTACTGAGCAGGTGCACAGCAGGATTACTAGGAGCTGGGAGATGCATCTCTGCCCCCTCCCAAACAGGGCCTCGGCAGTTATTTTAGTTTAGAGTTCAACCCAAAGGGGAACAAAGAGATGGGAAGCAAAGAGATTTGTAGCATCCACCTACTGGTCTGAATCAGCACGGAAGTCAAACCTATCTGAAGGCAATATAATGACCCCTGCATGAAAAAATCTGGTGATTCACTCCAGCTCCTGGAAGATCCCCACCACATCATCACCATCAAGCTGGGAGCCTTAACAAGTGGCCAAGGACAGAGGGGGGAGCTCCCTTTCTACTCAGTGCTTGGGTCTCATGTTGTGGTTCACAGAGCTGCTCTGCAGAGAGCTGGCTTCCCTTTGCTTCCAGCTGAGAAGAGAGATGGGAAGCAGGAGTAGAGGATTCATGTTGTACACAGGACAAAATTCAGTGCTAACTGCAGCTAAAAAAAGCACATGCACTTGCTATATGAGCAGCTGCTACAGCAGTCACGAACCAGCAGAGGGGCAGCGTCCGCGTGAGTCAGTGAGACAAGAGCTAGAATCCCAGTAACGATCAAGGGACGGGAGACGTGATGGCCAAAAGGAAAACAAGGGGGCTGGGGTCTGCATGGCAGATAACAGGGGCAGGCAGGGTCTGCACACTGACTAGCAAAAGAGAAGGTGGGGGTCACAGCGTACGCTATCTTCATGTGGAATCCATTAATGGAAAGCCTGAGAAGCCCTACCTGGAGCAGCCTGGCTAGTGAGGAGGCAGACCTGCGCATGACTAGCAGCAAGGAACGGAAGGAGACCCAGACTCATGGCCCCAGTTCCTCACTCCAGCCCCTGGGAGCAGGGAGGGAGAGCCACGCTCACCCAACCTGGAAGGCATGGTGCTGCCAACAAGTTCTGAATGGAGTTGCTTTGTCTGGCTGCCTCACTTGGCTCAAGCACACCCCACCTACAGCCACAGGTATGCTCCAAGCCTAGGAGTTCATCAATGAAGCTGCCTGGGGGTCATCTCTGTCTCAGGCAGAGCTCGCACCAGACACCAGGGATGATGCCCGAGAAGCTGTGTTGGCAAACTGAGGTGCACAGTATGGCTGAAGGCCTGGGCAGGGAGGGAACAGTTAGAGCCCTTGCTGCTGGGACCCACCACTACAACAATTATAAGTCAGTGATTCTGCACCTGGGTGCACGCTCAGGTTCAGTCATTACCCGGCCCTTGCAAGGAAACAAGCACTAGGTTTTAAAATGGGGTACCACTCAAGTCATTAAAATTCCATAGGGGTGCCTTGCATCCAAAAAGGTCAAGAACCACTGTGGTGTTGGCAGTGTTTTGGTGCACCAGGGTCTTGGCATTAGATGTACATAGACAGCAATACAGCAGCAGCTGGTGCATTGAGACACTAGCATATCCTGACAAAATGGCTAGAGTCCTAGGTCAGGGCCTTTTGTTCAGGCTGTAGCAGCTTATGCTTCTAACTCTGGAAGTTGCCAATTCACTCCCCAATGTGTCCATCAAAATACTGACTATTACATGTACCTGCATGTGTAAGTATTTCAGAGGGACAAGGAGAAAGGTAGATGTGTACAGAGAAGGGAAAAGTGAAAGATACCTGGAGAGGGCCTGGGCCACTCTCTCTGGATCCAAGCTATATCTCTGCGGCATGTCTTTCATGATGGCAAATGGCTTCTGAACATCTGGTGATGACAAGCTTCCAAAATTCAGTATCAGAAAAAAAATTTAAGATCCTTCATGCAGCCCCTTTGGAGAATGATGTTAGAGGACATATGCCGGCAGGCAGAGTGCCATTGTAGATTTGGCTTTCTTGAAGTCTCCTACATCTGCATTTCTTCCGTGTGAATAGCCACTTCCCAAAAGGCACTTCACCCCCATCTAATGCAAAGGGAGCACACCTTGGGGACATGACTACTCTGCAAATGCTCAGTATGCAGCAAAAAGGAGCAGCGGCAAGTGTAAATTTGCAAACCAGAGAGGAATCTCTTAAAAACCACCCCAGAGACTCTGACTGCAGATTATAACAGAATAACATCAGATTCTAACCAAGCCTAGGGCATCTCAATAAATGGCACCTACATTGTTTTAAAATACACAAGAGAGACGATCAAATTACAAAAGCCCAAAAAGTGAGCACCATGCATGTAGTAAGTATCTAGCACATTGGCACAGCAGTGGTTCAAGACAGATTATCCTAGACATGGACACAAAGTCCCCCCAGCAAAGTGATGAAGAACCCAAGTGTCACTGAAAGAAAGCAGGTGCCGACAGAAGCAGAACTGATGCAGAAGGGACTGCCCATGCATTGCTACAAAGCTCAGGGATACCAAAGGACACAGGAGAACCTGCTGGCCAGCAGGAGCAGCATAACAACCCCTTCAAGCTGATGAATGCAAAAGGGCTGCCCGCGGCTCTGCAGGTGGCTGTCACTGGGATCACACGGCAAGGGGCCTTGATGCTAACTGTGAGCCAGGCTTCCAGAACTCGACAGATGGAAATATTCAAGGCAAGGGGGGGGGCACAAAAGCACTGAGGCATATAGGCAGAGTCCCAAGATGCTGCCTAAGATACAGAAAGTCCATTCTTGCTGAGGAACTGGAAAGGCAGAGGCGCTGCAGGGAAAGAGCCTTGAAGCAGTGGAACTGATGCCTGGGAAGCCACAGGGGTCTGTACTAGAAACTTAAGAAGAGAGGCAGGAGATAAGAGGGCATACATCTGCCCTAACACATTAGCCTAACAAGATCGTGCTCTCCTATAGCCCCTGCTAGCCACAGAGCTCACAACAGCTGAAAGATGCAAGTAGGTTTAGGATACAGACATCCTTGTTGGGCCAGATTTGTGCTCTTGTTTAATCCAGAGGTCCAAGGTCATGATGAGAGAGCTGGGCACAGAGCTCAGCTCTCCTACACCCATTCTGGGCTTTCACCTCCAGACCAGCCTTCCTTCTACCTGCTCAGTGTACTTGTTACCCTTATACATTTCTCCAACAGCCTTGCAAATGCGGAGACAGATGTGTGCCCCCGACACTCTGACAGAGCATTCCTAGATGGGAAATGTCTGCTTACAAGGATAAGCGCTAAGTGCCAGTCCCACTATCAGTGCCACCAGAGTGAACACAGCATTTCTGATGGAGTCACTCCTGATTCATGGAGAATCATGAGAACCTGGCCCTGTGTCCAACACAGCCCGAGTCAGAGATGCTGCCCAGCTCCAACTCCTTATGGTTTAATGGGCAGGTAGGACTCTGCATGCATGCAATGAAGACTTATTTTCCTCTTGGCAAAATAAGCAGCACTCCCACCTTCCTTGCTGAGGGTGGCTTCAGAAAGTTGAAGGCACCCAGCACGACAGGAATTAAACATGTGGCCTTCTCCTATTTCTCCCCTCAGTGATGTTCAACCTCCAGCCTGTGGGTAAAATCTGGCCCATGGGGCCATGTCATCTAGCCCACAGGTCTTCCCAAAGATTAAGCTACAGCCATTAATGCTGCCGCTGCTCCCCCATTGCTGAATTTCTGGACTCAGACAGAGCCTTGCAGGCTGGATGACACAGCCTTGTGCATCAGATTCAATGCATGGGGCCAGGCCAGTGCACACAGTTGCTCCCATGGATTGACACCAAGCACAATGGATCCTGCCCATGGACCAATCCTGCCCACAGGACCTGGCTGGAAGGTTAAGTATCACTGCCCTGCTCAAGTGAGTGGCCCACAAAGCTACATTTTCCCCCTCATCTGGCTGAATTTCCTCTCTCAGAGTGGAGCTCAGAGTACTGGCTGTGCCACTGGGTGTTTCCCACATCAATTGTTCTAGGAAAGATATCAAAAAGTCTTGGTTTCATCAGGAAAAATGTCTGGAATCTTGAAATCTCAAAAAGGTTTGCAAGACAGGAAATCTATTTCCCACCCACCTCTATCACCTAATCAGAGCTGGAAATCTGAAGCCAGGTAATTGTATTCTACAGCTTTATCTCCTGCTGGACAGGGGGAGTGTTGAGCATGAGTAGCGGGGACTCCCTGTGTCTCATATCTCTGGAGAGAACAAAAGCAGAGATAGAGGATCTTGTTCAAAATGTAATGGCCCAAGATGTGATTGTATTACACACAAAACATGCTCAGGCAAAGATATTCTCCAGGCTGCCAGCTTACTGCCCAGGGAGTTACAAGGGGCCATTTGTTCCTGACATGGTGAAACAAGAAGGCCTGCTGAGATGAATTTTCCAGAGGTACAAAGCAGAGGGCTCAGATTTACTCCTCCCACTACCAAATGGGAATGGCATGCCTGCAGGCTTAGCTGTTTCCAGCCCCAGTCTGGGTTGGTCCCCAGTGACTTTCCCCTGGTTGGATCAAGCATGGATGTCAGTCATCCCAATCCAAAAGGGGCCTTTTAACTACTTGAAAAAATATTCCCATCCTTAAAGGGCTCCTTACCTCTAAGACCCGAGGGTACAAAAGTGTCTCCATGGGTATACCAGTCAGTTTTTTGACCATTTCAGTGACCAACCTAAAGTTGGTCCTTTAGAGGCAGTCGACAGGGGAATTGGAGTCTGGTACATAAGCAAGATAAGGCCTCCTAGTGTTTCGTCCTCAACATTACTCACCATTGCTACCAGGGTGCAGCTTTGCTGGGGTGAGCAACTGTGGCAGGAGTACCAGGCACACAGAGCACTGGCACCACAATGGCAGCCTCTCTTGTTCACAAACTTCTAATCAGGTCACAAAAATATCTTAACATTGACTCAAAAATCCTGTTGTTTGGTTTTTTTAATACTACAATTTGGGCTCTTTTCACTCCCCTTCTGGTTTGGGGAAATGAAAGCAGCCGTATCAAACATACAGCCTGTGCAACCTGCCATCTGGGCCCAAGTGCTGCCCCAGGGTCTGATCAGACTTGCATGGAGTATGGAGTATGCCTGTGGCAAAGGGTCAGTCTGAAGGCCAGATTGGACTCCCTCCTTCCCCTTCCCCCTCCAGCACATGGGATCCCAAAGCGGCCAGAAGAGGTACTACGTGCAGCACAGTCTGACTGGAGCAGCTAGCTGCTGCACTGCATGCGGTGGTCACCCTGGCTGGACTCTACCACAACCAGCACCTGCTTCAGCCAGTCCGGGACTCGCACTGCACACAGTGTTTATCGGCCCCGTGTGCAGCACCGGTCCCAGAGCAGCTGGAACAAGCACCATGAGCGATGCAGTCCTGGAGCTGCCGGGCAGCCACTGCATGAAGCACGGCTACCGCTCAAGCCAGACTGCGCTGTATGCTGCCACTCCAGGGTCTGCACTGCACACAACGCGGAGTCTCTGACTGGCTGGAGTGGCTGCCAGGTCAGGTATGCTGATCCAGGCCATGGACCAGCCCCACACCACTTATTTGGCCCGCATGGTCAAGCAAGTTTGACATGCCTTCATTAGCTTTTTCTCCACAATCATTTTGGCTGGGAATTTAGGGGTTCTTGTAATGAAAAAAGAAACACCCCAGCAGCTGAGACTTGGAAAGAAACACCAAAATTTCGGAGAGATTTCTGACAAAATGGCAAGAGTTAGCAACCCTGTTGGCATCTTAGCTAATGAATCGTCTCAACTTGCTCTGAACAGGATTAGATGAGACAATAGTTAAAATGCTAGTAGCATCTGACACAAGTGTCACCAACAGAATAATTAACTACACCCATGGAAGCAAGAGAGAGACACCTAAGAGAAAAGGTCTAAAGGTAGTAAAAAGTGGGTCATGCTGAAAAACAGTGGGTGCTGAACACTTGAGAAAATCTGTTCCAGCGAGAGCGGGGCTGCTCTGGACATTGCGCTTTCTCTTCGATTGGTTGCACCGAAGCGCTCAGTGACACCTGGGCAACCTGCTTAGATTTATTATGATTAACGAAGCAGGGAGAGGAAAGTGTCTCCTATTGGGTTTTATGCTCATCACGACACATTGGGCTCTGACCAACTATGTTTATTAACCATACCCAACATGCAACCTGCCCCCATCCAGGCACTGCAACCACAGCACCACCAAAGAGCCTGCATGCTATTTTAAAGGATACTACTTACTTTTTATACACTGTACCTAGTTTGACTCACAGGTCACAGGCTAAGCTGGCACGTAGAGGGAAAGTTTTAACTGGTGAAGTCAACAACTTTGCTCCAGAGATCAAAAGATTCAGTAAACAGAACCTCACAACTACCTCCATTCAGAAAAGTGCTGGTGCACTGGCTTGACCTTAAAAGCATAAAATGGTCCCGCTGAAAACAGCATTCTGCTTGAGCTTCAAGTGTTTGCTTGAATCGGTAGCAATGGTGTTTTGCCTTTATAGAGAAAAGCTATAGGAAAGGAATGAGGCTACATTCCCAGAGCTGGACCAGTCTGGACAATGGGCACTCTTCTGCCACACTCCATTAACACAGAGCAGTGGTTATGATAACATTGCTAAACCAAATGGAAAGATCCGCAGGACCCTGTGTAGCAGTCTGAATCGGCAGGTTCCTGAATGACAGACTAAGAAGTAACTCCCAAGTCAGAAACACCCACAAGTACAGCAGGAGCTGCATCCTATGTCCCATAACAGACAAGGGCAGCAGAAATACTGAGGAACTAAGAATAAGATCTCAGTCTCACCTGTCAGGCTACAAGCAAACTCTTCCACATGTGAATAAATCAAAAGAAGTGGGAGCGAACAATGACACCACTCCAAATCTCCATAAATGTCCTACCAGATTTATAGGGACCCTGGGGAAGGAAAGAAAAATGACAGAACCCTGAAAATCCAATGGATAGGAAATACAGCCAGTGTTTCCGGAATAAAAAATCATCACCATATACCAGATGCCATAAATCTAACACTTAAAGTAAAACAGTACTCTTAACAGGCTGTCAAAGAATCGCCAAGTAGAACATCAGTAAAACTAAGGAGAACTCAAAACATGAAAAGAAAGGCAAATAAAATGGTTCAAGCAGCACTGAATAAAAAGTACAAGAAAAATAAAATGGCACAGCTGCTTCCTAACACAGACAGTGTTCAGCCGCCTCCTGCTAACATTCGTAGGAGGGGCAATGCTCAGAACGCAACAGGTAAAAAGGAATAATGGTCAAGTGCTTAGGGCGTGTGCCTGAGCTCTAGAAACCCGGAGTTCAAGTCCCCCCAAAGCTACAGACTTCATGTGACTTTGGGCAAATCACTTTCCTCTTTCGGCCATAGCTCCTCATCTGTAAAATGGAAATACTAGCACCACTGTGAGGATTAATGCAGCAGACTACAAGGTGCTCAAATGCAAATGGGATGGGGCCACTGAAGTGCCTATAATACAGAGATCGCACCAAAGGAAAAAATCTACTCCAAGCAAAGAAGACAACAACGTTGCTCTTACCAGCCTGGCTAGAAGGAGTTTAAATCCAATAAAGGCAGCATGATTTAGCAGTTCGGAGCAGCAATACTGGGGTAGAGCACTTTCAATGGCACTGTAAGTGAACTGATACAGGAAACTATAGGAGGACTAAAAACCAGCTGAATTTATTGGAAAATTATATTTAAAATGTTCAGAAGCTACCAGACCTACAGCAAACCAGAAAATCAGAGTGGTTCAGCTGCCGGGGCTCAGAATAGCTGCTGGCCTAGACAGGATACCATCGCTGTGCATCAGGACAGAACAAGCCAGTGGAACTGAATTTAAAAGGTGATGGATTTAAAAGGGGCTCAAATACTCTTGCGCACAACTGACAATTAGCTGGCTGAACTCCCTGCCACAAGATAGCGCTCAGGCACGGCTTAAAAAGGAACTCATTGATCTTGTTAACAAGAATATCCACAGCACTCAAAATAATTGAGACATTTGGAAGAGATCTAAACCCTCCTGCTTCAGGGCTTCAGCCTGACAATTGAGACAAGGAGGAAATTGTGCCAGTGAGCAGGTTATGCCATCACAGCCTTGGGCTGGGGTTCTTGTTCCCTTCATGAGGAGCATCTGGTGCTGGCTGCTATTGGAGAAAGAATGATGGATTAAATGAACCCACTTGTCTGAACAGCTCTTATGTTCCTGAGTGAGATTCATCTCTCTCTCTAATAGGAGGAAAAGCGCCTGCATGAGAAATCAAAGGCTAAAATCTAGCCCTCCCCTGAGACATGGTCAAAAGAGCTGGTTCTTCCTACTCATAAAAGTGGCAACCTCTTTCATTCCCAAGCAGCTCCAGAGCTACTGGGATAAGTGGATCTGGAGCATCGCAAAAGAGAGTTTCTGGACAGTACACAAGAAGAGGGGGCTCTGTCCAGGTAGGAGCCACACCCTGCTCTGGTACAGATCAACTCAAAATAATCTCACTGAAAGCCAAGATGCAGAGAAAGAGTTTCTTGGTTTTTCGGTGACAGAGTAAAGAGAAAGCTCCTTACGTCAGAAAGAAAATGTGGCTACTTACAAGATGTGCTTTGTAATGGCTCCTGTTTGGATAAAATCTGCAGTGGTGGCAGCTCACCAATACTGATCTAAGTTGCCTTTGCAGGCACTTTATCCTGCAAAGTTTGGAAGACAGTTATGGGCAGAAAAATGCTTAGAAAAAGGGAGAAAGACTCACCCAGACAGATATATGCATGCTGGCTCAGCTGCAGGTTTGGTGCTCCTGTGCCACCTGCAGCAGGTACCTCTGCCTCATATAGTCTCTGTGTACATAGGGAAAGCTGCTGTCTTGCAGAGGAAATGTGCTAGAGCTGTCTGAACACTAAAGGGCATGTTTCTTTGCCCGGACTAAGTACTAAGATGCAATAATAACAACTCAGGTGTCTTGCCATCAGCAGTGAGCCAGTGAGAGCATGCGTGTCATGGCCTGAGTGACAGCAAGACATGGTGGGATTGATACCTCATCTGACACCTGGGCCCGAGGTGGACAGCACCGCTAGAGACAAGAAAGGAATCATATGACTGAAGAGCTCCTAGATAAGGAAAATGGGCAAGTTCAACTGTGGCAGAAGCAATGGGGCAGTAGCTAGGGATATTTTAAAAATAAAGATGTGTTACCCATGGCAGCATTTTTACACTGCAAGTAGTAAATTGGGGAGTAAGCATGTATACATCAGAGCAGGTGGCTTCAATGAAACACAGCAAGCTGGAAAGTGTCCTGACTTCATCCGGAGACTGAGCTGGATTCAGATCATCAGTACATTTAGGCCGGCATTCGGGGTTCTGGAGATAACCAGGTTTTGGATTAGACCAGGGCCCTGACAGCCACCTCTCCAGTTGCTTAGTGGGAAGGAATCTCAGGACAGGGGGACTGCCCCACACATGTGGACCACACAGTGGGCAGCATGGGTGCCACATGTGGTCCCAGCTGCACTGGAGCTGGACAGCCCTGGATTAGAAAATGCCAAGATCTTGAGTGTTCACACCAGTTTTTGAACCCAAAGTGGAAAAAATCTTATATAGAGCAATAAAAACTCTTCACGTTATGAATGTTGATCACTTCCTGAAAACTGCTCCTCTCACAGGATTCCAGCCATATCTGCTGAAGGCCAGAAGGACGAAAGGATCATCACAGGCCATTAAATTTCACCCATTTAACTTGCATTTTCTGGAAAGGCAGCCAGCCTGAATCTATAGACACCATTTTCCCTGGTAGTTAGTTCCTGTGATTAAATAACACTCAATTTTTAAAACTTTGTGCCCACTTTCTAAATTTTATTTTTTTCTGGCTTCAGCTTCCAGCTGTTGATTTGTGTTGCCTTCCCTCACTAAAGAACTCTTTCATCCTAGTGCTTGCTTCTGAAGAAGGTGCTCATTAAGCTAAACTCAAGTCACCTCTGATTTTCTGTCTGATAAACTAAAAAGTCTGAGCTAAGTCTGTGATTCTGCCCAGCCTGTGGGTCAGATCTGGTTCACAGAGCCACGTAATCCACGCTCCTGGGTCTGAAAATTTGGTGGAGGGGAGTGGTAACAATTAACACTTCCACCATTCCCCCACCGCAAAATATCTAAGCTCTACACGACTGGCTGTGCACAGAGGGATGAAGTCCTATTCTTGCATCACCAGATAGAGCCAAGGCCAAATCTAGCCACACAGAAACAGTCTGGCCAGGGCCCGATAAAGCTGCATGGAAATGGCCCAGCTGGGACCCATGAAGTTATCAGCTGCATTTTCTCCAGCCCTTGAACCATTTACTGCACCTGCCCCAATTTTTAATATCATTTTTAGATTCAAGAACACTATATAATACCCCAGTGTTCATCTTACTGGTACGACATACCAAGGTAACTTCACTTCCCTGCTCCCATGCACTGCTCCCCCATCCACGTCCATGAATTTCAGTAGCTGTTTTTCCCCAGTGTCGCCCTGGGAGTTCTTCATCAGTTGATTGTCCATTATGACCTCTAAATCCTCTGCTGAGCTGCTGCTTTCCAGGAGTGTCCCCCATCCCACAGCGACAGTTTATCGATATAAAGTTCCAAACGATTTTACAGCTTGGGAAAAGCTCTCCATGCTGGAGCAACAATCATTTCGCTGAGCACATTTGGGATGCACTGCCCATGCTGGATGCTGCTGGCAGCACAAAGGAGGCCAACGACCCCCAGCAGCCCTCTCTTCTCCATTCACAGCACATCTCGCTGGCTGTTTGGCAGATGGCAGGCAGGCCCATCAGGGCCAATGGTGAGAGCACGGCAATGGATACACAGGCTTGTTGCTACCCATTTCCTTGTAGCATGTCAGGCACTATGCCATGTAGGGTGCTTGGGGCATGTTCACCTTTCCTGAGACCACCTCAGGTCCTCTACAGTCTACAGCAGATGTGACCCAACCACAGCATGTGTACCAAAAGTGGCACAGGCAGCCTGTGTGTGGCACATGGCACACTAGGAAGGGGACAGACAGCACAGTGACAGATTGGGCAGGGAGCAGAAAGCAGAGCAGCAGGAAAGAGGATCAGAGCAGCACTCAAGGAGAGTTGCAAGGCTACTTTGTGGCCTGCCTGCCAAAACGGTTGGCCCCCAGGAATCTACAGAGTCCTCATCCCCACAGCACCAGCTCTCAGGAAAGTTGTTGCCTTCAACGTTCTGAAGTTTTGTGCAACAGGACTTGACACGAGAAACCTGGGACTGGCTCGGGCTCTGGAAGCACGGCTCAAGTGCATGTTAGAATCACAGAGAAGTCGGGCTGGAAGGGAGCTCCAGAGGTCATCTAGTCCAGCCCCTACCTGAGCCAGGATCATCCCTATCCAAACTATCCTATAAAAATCTATTGTCTAATCTCCTGGCAAAACTACAGTCAACCCCAACACATCCACAAGACCTAAATACCCTAACCTGACACAGGTAAAGCAGGAAACCAAGATGGCCAATGTCCCGCTGCTGCAAAGGTTAAGACACACTTGAGAGAGCCACATACGCTCGATTTTACCCAATGTTTTGGGTGTTTAACTTCCCCATATATTTCATTCTTACTTCAGACTGCAGGGAAATGAAATAAAAAGGCCATTCAAGTTGAGGAGGGGGGGAAGAACCCCCACTCCTTGGTAGGAGAGTCTGGAGCAAATGTGAAGAGCTACAGCTATGCATGAGTGGACAAGTCCTCTAAAATACTGCTGCTAAGCCACTGCTGACCTGCAGATCCTCCTGCCAGGGCTCCTGCACAGCTGTAACGATGCACTTCACTCCTGGCCTTCCTCAGGTGTGTACATGGACCCCTCAGTATAGTACCTGAATACTTAACAATCATTAATGTAACCCCAAGGTAGGGATTTGTTATTATCCCCCTTTTACAAACTGGGAAGCGTCACAAAGAGAAACTAAGTGACATGGTCAGGGTCATACAGGATGTTCAGGGCACAGCAGGTACTGAACGTACATCTCCCACAGCCCGGACTAGCATGCAGACTGCTAAACCATGCTTCTCCCATATCTGACCTCCTGCTGGCTGCAAGCACCTGTGCTGTTCTAGTTGCAAGCACCCAGACAGCAATGCTAACACATCTGAGACTGACCTGCAGAACCCCCTGATAGCCCAACAATGCTAACTCAAGTCAACCATGCAGTATTTGTGTGCATGCAGACAATGTCCATGGGGATTAAGAAAGGTAGTTAGCCATTAAGTTAGCCATGGGTATTTAGAGAGGTAGTTAGTCTGAAGTCAGGTAAAAGACAGGGTAGATTTGCACCTTATAGACTAGCTAAATCACCGATGCATATGCATTGGTAAGCAGCAGTTTAGGGACTAATATGGTAACACTCATTCAAATTTAACATGGGCCTGAATTCAGACCTGACCCCTCATGTGAAAAAGTGGCACAGCTGTAAAGCTATTGTGAGGTCAAAAACTCACTGCAGTGAAAGCGCACAGTGCTCTCCTGTGCTCCCCACCCCTTGATCTGGAGGGTTACGGAGGGTAAAGCCCTTGGGGAAAGCTGAAAATGGCACTGAACCATAACGCTGCCTCCTGATGAAGGCTCCAAAGAGTGGGCGAGTGCAGGAAGCAGGGGGCAGAGGAACCGGTTAAAGTCTGGAGCTGTCTTGCTTGGCTGAGTGGCTGCTGACAGCATGTGGCAGCTGCTCTTTGGCACCCGGGATGCAAGGGCCAGTGCACGTGGTGAGGAGACAGCTTAAAATGAACCTCAGTGGCCCTGGGGAGCAGAGGGGAGAACACTGACTTCAGAAAGATTCATGCAGACAAGGAACAACACACTGTTACAGGGCAACCCCTCCTCATGGGGAATGGACAATCACCTACAAGAGATAAAAAAGCAAATTTCCCAGAGCAGACTCACAGAAGGCAACATGCTTTGTCTCTGGTTCTAATGGGTACTCTTTGGGCTCTTACTGGGCACTGGGGACTCACTAGAGGCACAGAGACTCACTAGAAGAGGCAAACACAAAGGGGAGATGGAAGAGCATTATGGACTTTAATGTCCTACAGCAGCACTTCTCAAATGGTGGGGCATACCCCACTTTAGGGACCAAGAAAAGTTCCTAAGGGAGTGCAAAGCTAGGACGCTTGCAGCAACTGGCAGTGAAGGGAAGCAGGGGAACTTGGCAATGGAAACAGGAGGGTGTGAGAGCAACCAGTTTATTGTGATGGGCAATAAACCCACCAGGGTTGGGACATGCAATCCAAAAGCATTAGCCTGTAATGAGCTGTCAAGGAACTTGATTCAGTTGCCAAAAGCCTGTCGTTTGTAGCAGAGGCATTTGCACTGACAAGGAGTGACTTGGATATGGCTGTGCTCTTCCACTTGGCTTCTCTAGAGAGCCTTCCCCACAGCAGAGCGTTTCCCCACAGGTGAAATGTGTTTAGGGGGACTCAGCCCCATCTTTCTTGCTCCCCAGCACAACAGCAAGCCCAGAAAGGAACTGCAGAGCAGTAATGTAGCCTTAACTGACAGTTACGCAAATGCCAGTGCCTGGATTGGCAAGAAGATACGGCAAACCACAGCTGAGCTGCTGAAAGCGTAACACCCCTGCAAGGGGAGAACAGTATTATTACCCCCATTTCACAGATGAGGCACAAAGTCTTGCCTTGGATCTCATAGGAAGCCTGGCAGAGCAGGTCTCCTAAGCCCTAATGGCAGTCCCTTAAGCAGCAGGACATCGAGCTGCCCTTCACATCCACATCCCCATCCCCATCCCCATCACCTAGCTCTTTACTTAACTTTTAGTGGTCATTATAACAAAAATATGCCCAAGGAGATGACTGATAGGGGGGTTACAGGAAAGACTCAAATACAACCCAACCCCCAAGCTGCTTTTAGGAGTGTGGGGCACCAGGGAAGGCAAACATGCACAGGCCACACTGCTTTGTGCAGCAGATCTCAGGCGGAACATTATCTGCCATCTCCTTTCATGGTTTTATCCCTCCCACCCCTTTCAGCACCAGCTCAGATGGCATTCAAGCCACGCTGCTGTCCCAGCCTTTAGAAGCAGCACACAATGGGGAAGCCGCCACTTTCAAAGCTCAGCCTTCTGCTATTGTCTCCCTCTTCAGGTCGCAGCCTGACGTAGCCCCATTCACAGCCAAGACAAGGACTGGAAAGAGGTCAGGATTCCTTCAGAGGCCACCCTCCTCCCCCATGTGAGACAGAGCACCAGGATGAAACCAGAGGAGCCTCGTGCAACCCTCTGCAGCCCCAGTTCCACAAACATCCAACAGCAAATGCTGGCTGTGCTAACCCCTGCTTCCTTGAAAGTCCAGGTCAACAGACTGGCTGGCAGCAATGGGGGCAGAAGGAAAGCCAAGCCACCCCCGCCATACACTTTTCATGTCACCACACTGAGCAGTCTCCTCTGTTTCTGAAAACTACGGCTGGTGTGTTCATGTGGGGCTCTGGAGACACAGTAAAAGGCAAGAGGGAGGCAGAATCTTCCCCCGGGAGGCCTCCCAAACTAATGGACCTGATCTTGTCCACCTTGCAGGACATGCTCAGGGCTCAGATCAGGAACACCAGTGAAAACAGCAAGGCGGAGAGAAGAGGCTCGGATCGCTCAGTGTCACACAAGCGAGCACAGAGGTAGGCACAGAAGTCCTGAGGTTTGGTCCCTTGTGCTGAGCATCAGCACATTTTGCCTCTTCAGCAGGGACATGGTGTCTTAAGGTATAAACAGGTGTAGCATTTCTCCAGGGGAAAGCCTTTTGTCCTGAAACCCTATAGCAAAGAGCCAGGTCTGACGATCTTGCACAGGGATGCAGCTATTCCTAATGACTCCCTGAGGCTGACGGCCACAAGGAGATCCCACTGATTCTGACCCAGGACCACAAAAGGATCCAAGGGTCCCTCTGAAAAACTTAGGGCAGAAGCAGAGGTGCTGTGGGGAGTTGAAGTTATGGTTGTTAAACAGCAAACCAAGAACGGCAGAATTCAGTGAAGGGGGCAACTGTGGCAGGAAGAGGGCAACTGGAAGCTGAAGACCAGTGATTTGTTTAGACCAGGGTGTCCGAGATGCAGCCCACAGAGCCACTTCACCCAGCCCCTATAGGAGACCAATCTGGGACACCCCCTGTGTGTCAGACCCAGCACTCATGGCACCTGCGCTCCAACAAGTCTAGGACTACATTGCACATGTCACCAGCACTGGCCTGGCTAGTCCAGGGCACAAGATGCATGCAGCTATGCCAGCTGGTCTGGGACCTGCACTGCACCCCGTATACAACTCAGACCAGGTGAAGTGAGTGCTGCAGGCACTGGATCCAGCATATGGACAGGGGGAGAGGGGAGGGATGGGCCCAACTGGCCTGTGGGACCAGCCTCACACTGTTCACCCAGCCTATGGACTGGTCTTGGGCCACATCTGGCCAGGCAATTTTGACACCCCTGGCTTAGACAGTCAAGTGCCATTCTCTGCATGACGTCTGCCAGTAGATGCGAGGGAAAGCCTGTAGCAAGCATGAAACAAGGAGCAGGAGTTTGCTAGATTGTGTACACAGGAGCACACCTCTTGGCAGGACATGAGGAGAAGGGCATTTCTATTATGAAGTAATATTTACATGAACAATACTATGGGGGACCAGGGCTCTGGTGTACCAGGAGCTGTAATGACACCCACACAGGAACAGAGCAACTACAGAAGGGTGGACGTGAGGGCTGAGGGAGGGGATTCGTGCAGGTGCACAGATGCACGAGGCAGTGCACGTGAGTTTTTGCAGTGTTTGCAAGAGGGGATCTGTACGTAGGGAGGCAGTGTTAGAGGACAGGGTGTCGGCAGAAGCAGTTTCTCAGAGGGCTCAGCACTCGCGTGGCGGTTCTGCAGCTCAGCAGGGCCTCCCTTAACAGATGGAGAGCATGGCCTTGGGTTGAAAACAGCCCTTCTGGCTCCCAGCAGAAGCAGGAATGAGTCACTCAGCACCAGGCACAAGCTTCACACTGCAAATGCCTGCTCCAGTGCCAACGCTGGCAGAGCAGGGTTCAGCCCTGACTTGGAATCACCCCTCTTGCCAAATCAATCCCCGGAGCACACATACACACACACATACAAACGCCCCCCCCTCCCCCCCGCTTTTGTGGTCCAGCCTTCTCAATCTTGCATACAATCCTTTCCCATGGTTCCCACCCCTGCCCAGGACCACCTACCTACACCCCTCTAGGTCTGCCCCTGCTACATTAACATCCCCCCCTACCTCCACTCAGGCATGATCTCTGACCCTAATCACTGGCAGGAAGAACAAGGTCCCCTGGTCAGTTCAGCACCCCCACCCCTGTCCCCCCAGTCCATACCTCCTTAGCATGGATACAACTCGCACCAAAGCCTGGGACCCACAGCCTGGGACATATATCCGCCCTCCCACCCCAGCTCCCCAGGATAACTGCACTCTGTTACTCCCCTCCAGAGCCTCTCCCGCCAATGTCATGGAACTAGCCAGCAGACCCAGCTTATGGGGAAGATACCTCACAAGGGTTATAGGTGTGTGTCTGGATAAGCAGTTACTGCAGTAAAGACCACAGCCTGACATTTCCTACCAGTCTGTTTTTTCTACCTAGCAAAGTTAACGTGGCAAAGCAGGAAGAGCACTAGACTTGAAGCCAGAAAACTCAGATACTATTCCTACTATTGACCTGGCAGACAACCTTGGGCAAGTCACTTAACCTTCAGTGCCTGCTTTCCCATCTGTAAAATGATGTTAGCAATTATGATCTCTTTTGTAAAGGACATGGAGATCTACAAGGGAGAAAGAGCTAAGTATCATCCTGTTCTGGCTACCAGGTAGTGAGACACTTGCCCCCTTAGCCAACACAGCAGGACTCAAACTGGAAGCTTTGAGAGCATGACTCTATACAGCTTCCACCGAAGTGCTGGGCTCCCTGCAGGGCTGTACAGATGGCTCACCAGATCCCCCTGGTTGAGAACAAAGGCCTTGCTAAGCAACCCCCTTAGCACAGAGGGCCCCCCTACCTTGGGTCCCATCCTGCTACCCTTACCTCTTGGAGAAGTTCATCATTTGGGGAGCCGCAGAGCCAGCCGGTGAGTTTATCCTCTCAGCCAGGTAATGCATCCATCTGTGCTAAGAGCTACTGTGAAGATTAGCTAGTTCTTATGCTTCAGGGGGCAACTCTAGGGACAAAAAATAATCCCCTATGCCACACGTCTAGCACTCCACAACTGTCCTCCTTACCTCACATTCATTGCTTACCAGCAGCATGTTTAGTGCTGTACAAAATGGGGACGAGCTACTGCCCTCATGCCACAGGCCTCACACACATCTGAGAGGGCATCAAACAGCTCTCTAGGAAGAGCCAAGAAGGCTTAAGGTTAAGCAAGATTAAAGCCAAGAAACCAGGCTGCTTTCCCAAATCCTTCCTTCTTTGGGGATGTTCCTTGCTAGGTTCAGTGCCAGGAGGCAGTAGGGCAAAACTGAGTAATGGCTCCAGGTGAGCACTTAAGGGATCCAGCTGAAGAGTCCACACACCAGAAGCAAGAGGGAGGTCCCAGGCAGAGCAGTACAGGCGAAAGGGGAAGCAAGGGCAGAGGAGCCGTGGACAGCAGCACACGTGAAAGCTGAGCACGGCTAAAGCTGGGTTGGGAAGATCAGTTTGGCTCCTGCAGTCAAGTGAATGAAGATACAAGGAGACTGAGAAGGGCAGAAGCTGAAGCAGGATGCCACCAAGGGGTTTATGCATGCCCGTCTGACACACTTGCATCAGATGCAAAAGCAGGATAAAGCACCAGAGTAAGCTCTGCTTCTACAAGGCAGAATAAGTGCTCTGCTCTCATGGGGCTGTACCCAGAGATCAGGGACAGGGCTAGAGGCCCCTAAAAATGCAGAGGGCCAGCAAGTGCGTATTCAGTGGAGTTCAGGTGCAGCAAGTCCCAGCCCTGAGCAAGTGTAAACACAGCCAAAAGAACACTCTCCACAAAAGGAGATTTTTAATTACTGTTTTTGCCATAAGCAAAGCAACCGCCACTGTGGAGAGCTGCCTGGCACTCTAATTACTGCAGGGCTAGCAATCACACAGGCACATCGATGCAGATGCATGCACAGAGCAAGGAGGGGACTTGCACACCTTGAGGGCAAAGCAGGGCTGACAGCATCCAGGGCTGGGCCCAGCTCCAAAGTGGGGCAAAGACCAGGGACAGTGCAGGTACTTAGCAGGTGCAGAAACTGGGCAGATGTGCTTGGGGGTGAAGATGGAGCTATGATCCCTGCATACCTGCACAGCCCTAGCTGCAGCCCAGAGCACAGCAACCCCACCCAGCGCAGACATCATCATATTGAGGGATAGCCGATATACAAGGGTAAGCAAGAGAGAAGCTTGCAAGGATGTTTGAAGGGAGAGGATATCCTGCAGGAACTTATGTGAACCAGTATTCATGGGATATGTTCATACAATCTAGGCTTGGGAATCAGCTCATCAAAGAGGAGCCATCCCAGGGAGGGTGGATAACAACTATTCATGCACTAAGCAACACTCATGCTTGGCACCTGCACTCTCTGCAATCATTCCCCACAAGGACCAAGGGCTTCTCACACTTCCAGGCCAGAAGGGCAGCAGCCCACCTTCCTCGGTCACACCAGGAGGAGCTCCCTGGAGCAAGGAAGTACCCTCTACCCATGGACTGCACTCAGTATTAAGTGACACTAGCACTATGGCTTCGGGCAGCAGCCCCTCCCTGGAGGATGTCACAGTCCCACGCACAGCCCCCTGCACTGCTCTGTCATCCCATTACAACTTGTGCCTGGATAAGGAATGGACTATGGCATGAGATGTTCCACCAGGAAGAAAATGCTAACAGCCACTTCAGCCAAGCTTTCATCCCCAACTTTCCAAGAGTCACTGCACAAAGTGACACCATGTCCTAGTTGTGGGGAAACACTGCAGACCCTGACTGGCTAGGAGAACAAGTGAGGTGAGGAAAGGGAGAAGAACACTGATGTGGCACCAAACATATGGTCCTGCCCTAGATCCTTGTCTAGCCCACATAACCCAAGTACTCAACCAACTTTGATGCGCACAGGACTTACTGCCGTCTCTCCATTACACTGACAGCACGCCAGGAATTTCAGGCACAGCTCCCCAGCTCTCCTGCCCTAAGAGAGAAGGCCACTACCACTTGATCTAATGCATTGGTGGCTCACTCCTTCAGACCTGCAGGCCAAATGATTGGCACAGGGCTGTACCACGGGCTGGATTAGGCCCTGTGCTCTCTGCCTGGCCCTGAACATCCAGATTAGGTCCTGTGCCATCCCTGGCCCATCCCGCATGCTGGGATCAACTCCATGCTGTCCTGCATGCCCTGTCCAGCATGCAGGTCAATGGTATCCATCCTGCAGGACTCCCCACAGATCCAGCAATTTGTCAGCAGTGGAATAGTGCCACTGCTCCAGCACTACAACATTTTTGGACCTGTGGGAAGTCCTGCAGGCCGGACAATCCCATACTGGAGGCTAGATCTGGTCTAAAAGGCAAGGGGTTGAGCACTGCTGAGCTAATGGGAAATTGCTCTCAGCGGTGTGGGGCCCAGGATTCACAACTGGGCAGTTCTGATTTCATCCAGTAGGGGACAGCAGGGGCACATACTCTAGCCCAGGGGTGGGCAAAACATGGCCAGCGGGCTGGATTAAGTCTGCAGAGCGACTTTGCCTGGACAGTGGCGAGTTCCTTGGTACCACCTAGTCCGTGGCACATCCCACCGCCCCCAGGCACCCAGTGGGGCTGGGGCAGCTCCACGGCTGGACTGCCTTTCTAGGCAGCTCTGACAGTGACAGCTCCTTCTGGCGGCTGCCACTGCTGGCCCCTGCCCCGTGGCAGCGGTGGGGGCCTGTGCACACAGCCCCAACCCTGGCCTGCCCCAGACTCGGCCCGGTGGAACAGACCAGATCGGGACCAGCCAGAGCCGGCGGGCACCACCCCAACCCCAGCCCACCCCATGTCTGCTCCAGACTTGCCCTCTCATGCTGAGCAGCAGCAGCTGGGCAGAAGCTGCTGCTTGATGTGGGGGAAAAGTAGCCCCTCTGCTTCGCCGCTGCTGGGCCCTTCTTGTGCAGCTGCCCAGAGCACACACCCAGGCTGCCTTGCAGGTCCTCCGCACTGCCACAGCTGAGCAGCCCGGAGGCAGCAGTGACAGCAATGGAGGAGCCACAGGGAAGCCCAGGCACAGGCTCCAGGCAGCTGCAGCAAGAGGGGCTTGGCAGCAGTGAGGGGGGACAGGCCACTTTTCCCCGAGCCGAGAACAGCAGCTTCTCCTCGGCTACTGTTCAGCGTGGGCAGGTGGTCTGGACCAGAAACAGGGCAACCGGGGCTGGTGCTGTGCACTGTTGGCGGTGGTGGGGAGGAGCTGCAGGGCACACAGGCTCTGGGGTGGAGGGGGAGGACAGGGGGCATTTCTGACCAGCCCACAGCAGCTCCCCAGAATTGCTTATGCGGCCGACAGGCCCAAATAACTGCCCACCCCTGCTGTAGCCATTAGTCTACCCCTGTACTGCATTGAGGAGAGGAAGAAAGAGGCACTTTTCCAGTCACCCCCAAGGCTGGGGACACTGACCTTTGCTGCCATCCTGGCCTTCTGGCCGGGTGATGAAGAGCCCAGGTCCTCGTGCATTCTGTCCAGCAACCAGAGCAGGAACTCCAGAGCATCGTGTTGTGAATTTCCACGGAACTGAGAGCCGTATTTGGAGACAATATTCTGCAACGCAAGACACGGACAGAGGATTGGCTTTAATTTCAACTATCCAGTAGGGAATGGGTGAGCTCACAGTGGGGGAAAAGGGACAATGGGCAAAGGCCATCTCCTATGCAAACACATCACCTTAATCAGATCTTGGCACATCCTGCAAGTTAAGCAGGATTGGGAATGTCCCGGGCACCACAGGGTGTGTTGCTAGTGACCCAGTGGTGGCACTTTATCCCGCTGTATCTGTGAGGGGCACTGAATGGCTAGAAAGAGACCTAGACTCTGCCTAACCATAAGGCGGGGCAAGCAATTATTTGGCCCTGAAGGCCACATAGGGAGCTTTGGGAAACTACGAGCACCACCCCCCTTCCCAACAGCCCAGAGCCCGCATGTCCTGCAGGTCCTCCCTGCTACCTCCACCAGTGCTCAGCAGCAGCTGAGCGCACAGCCGTAGCCCACCCTGCACAAGACTTGTCCTGGCCAGAGCAGACCAGCTGTTAGCCACACACGCAGCCCTGCCCCCACACCACCAGTGGCAAGTGGCAGCTGGGCAGTAGTTGCTGCTGGACACGGGCAGGGCAGGGGGGGTCAGGTCTCGAGCAGGTGCAGGGCAGGCTGGGCTAGGACCGGGGCTGGGGCTGCGAGCACAGGTCCCCACCAGTCTCCATGGGACTGGGAGCTGGTGGCGGCAGTGGCAGCCAGGAGCCGCCACCTCGTGGGCTGCTTAGAAATGGAATCCAGGCACGGAGCCAGCGCTGGTGCTCCTGCAGGCCCAGGGAGAAGCGAGATGTGCCACGGGCCAGACAGTGCTTGGGACTGAAGGACCCACCGCAGGCTGGACAAAGCTCCTCCGCAGGCTCAATTCGGCCCATATTTTGCCCACCCCTGCTCTCAAGTTAAGCCTTATTTTTCCTCAAGGCTAAAGAGTTGACCCAACACCACCCAAATCCATAAATTTCTCCCTACCACTTCCATCAAATGGATATTCCTTCCCCACTCCCAGAAAGCACCAGGTTCCTAATGACACTGGCTCAGGACAGCGGCTGTAACTGACTCCAGAGACAGGTGAGGGATGAGGGTTTGGGGATCTGGACAACTGGGCACCTAAGAATGAAGCTCATATCACAAGCACATGGCCCTAGATACCATCTGACTGCTGGCTAGACTAGAACTTGTGGTCTTGAGGCAAGGTGCCCTGAAGCCCCTTCCCAAGGCCCCAGACCCTCCCATTATTGTCTCTTTACCAAATTGTTGGGGTCTTCACCTTGGAGAGCAACTCTTCGTAATGGGAAATAAAATACGGGACAATCATCCCTGATGCTGGTGACACCTGTTCAATGATTCACTACCCAAAATGTCACCCACTGTGGAGGTCCCAAACAAATAATAAAGCTGCTAGTCAACTGTTGGCCATCCAGGGAAAGCAATTCCAGGCTGGTAAATTATTCCTCTAATTAATAGAGCCCCTCTGCCCATCCTGATTGCTTACCTTCATCTCATAGTGGCATCTCAAGTTGCCTGAATGCTTGGCACATAACTCAGTGCTCCAAGGCAAATTAAGCCTTTGAGTTTCACTGTCAGTACCACAGGGCGGCAGGTGTTCTGGCTTATGGAGGAAGCCAGACACTTCTTTGAGGCTGTTTGCCAATACAGGGAATATTTTAAGGGAATAATTATCTCCGTTACGAGAGGAGTTGCATTATGACTGCATAATTCCAGCCCACCACCATTCAAGTGTCAGGTGCCACTGCACATCTATAACATGCAGAGCATGTTCCCTTCCATGCTCCTGACTGGGATTTGATATGATCCCCAGAAAATGCAGGACAGACTTTGCACTAAGACCAGTGCACCAGGACTCTGGGAGTTCAGTTAGTACAGTGCAGATGCCCATGCAGGGCAAACAAGCTCTGTCACTACCAACATCACCTCCATGCCCAGAGGAGATCAGATGTCTACTGTTCTAGGTGCCACATGCATGTGGAGGAAGCCCCTACCCCAAATACCATACAATCCACTAGCAGATACTAATAAGGCACTACTTTTTTTTGGCCATTCTGCAGCCAGGACCCTGAGATTAAGTGATTTGCCCACAGTCATACAAAGTCAGTAGCAGAGCAAGAAACTGAACCTGCATTTCTCAAGCCCCCAACCAGCGTCTACAAGGGAAACTATCTTGCTCTTTGGTCAGACTTGAAGTTTTAATTTAAGAGCTCCTGGTCCCCAAGAACATCAAGTCACTGACCTTCTCAGGCCAAGAAAGTTGCACAGCCAGACCTGTCCCTCCCTGCGAGTGGTGGAGCCTCTCCTACACACCGAGGCTGAATAATGAGCCATTTTCTAGACACTGTTACACTCTCGTTAAGTGCAGCACTTGAAAAACCAAGGCAGGGCTGCCAAGGGCTGGGAAATCTGCAGCAAAAGCACATGTGGCAGGGCCTGTGCCAAGCAGAAAACAAAGCACTGGCCTTGTAAAAGCAAGCAGCTGTGCTGAAACACCGCCACACTGCTCAAGAAATTAATTACCGAGCTGCTGACACCCAGCAAAACCCAGCCAAGTCAAACAGCCCTGCTCCCTGCCTCACCCATTGAAGGGAACCACGTGCTGGCAAGAGGTTCCACACTAGCATCCCCAATGTCAAAGCACAACCACTACCCAGCAAGTGAGTACATATCAGAGGCAAGAATCAAACCTGGCCTGGACTGTGCTCACATCCGGCAGCATACTTCCAGGCTGTGAAGAGCTGTGGGCTGATCTCTTCCCCTCTGTGCCTTTATTTCCCCACCCATAAGATGAGGATGATGAAACCACCCAGCAATGAGTTATTGTGATAGCTGTGGGTGGTTGATGCTATCAGTACAGCCATTTAAGTTACCATATTAAAAAGCTCTCTCCCCTCTACAGCTTGCTCACCTACAGGGAAATCCTGCCCTGCCCCTCCATCTCCCCCTCTTCTACTTTGCTGCACTCTCTTTGGCCTAAATACACCTGTCAGCTCCTCTGAAAAGATAGCGACATGCCAGCAGGAGTCCAACAGCACCACTGTCTGTACAGACCTGCTCTGCCCTCGTCTCCTGGCACTCCAGCCCTTTCCCCTCAGGCCTGGTACAACCTCTTGCCATGACCTAGCTGCTAACATACTGGAAATGGCCAGGCTGAATTTAGCTCAGTGCTCAGGGAGACACCCTGGGTGCTGTAGCAAGGCTGTTGTTCAGTAGCTCCTCAAACTGAAGTTGCATGATTGGTGAATCTGGGTAATGAAGCCTTCCCCAATTAGAGCACTGATCAGCTGATGGCCTTGCAGCTGCCTTAGCAGCTACTAATCCCATAAAGGTGCACTCCTGCCCAACCCACAGCATGGAGGCCATCCTGAATTTGCCCACCTCCTCTCTCATACACTCGGGCTGCAGTCAGCTCCATCTTTCCAGAGAGACCGAGACCATCTCACAAGACCCTCCCCAAAACCACTGGAGACGCGGTGGTGCTCAGCCCTCATGTTTTCCAGATGTACTTCACCATGCCAGATTCCCAGCCCTGAAGAGTCTGGGTATCTACAGAGTGGCAAAGCTTTCAGTGTCCTCAGTGGGCAGCCTGCACTAGCACTGCCTGCAATTCTTAGCTAAACTAAGAAACAGGACTTTATATGGCCCCTGGCACCAAGCAGGAGGGAGGCATAAATGTAGACCTGCAGTGAAATGACTCGAGGCAACTGTAATAAGGCTCACAGATGGGCAGGGCTCTTCTGTCTTCTATTTGGCGACACACTTTGATCAAAACCATTGCAACCAGGTCAACATGACCAGTGTGGGCCAGATCAGAACTGGCAAGGCAAGGCCCAATCCCTTAAGCCAATTTACACCTGGATGAGAGTCCACATAGTGTCTTGCACTGTGCAGGACACCCCACCCCTTCTCCCACTCCTTGCCACCCAAGTCACCCTTGGAAAACAGGGCCTACCTGGCAGGAACTAAACTAAGACCCCAGAATTCATTCAGCTCCTGCACCAGTTAAGAATGAGGCATGAAGTCCAGCCAGCCATTGCAACTAGCAGGTCGGTCTCACCACTGGCAGACAACATACGAATTGCCGTCGCAGCAGGAATGAAATTGCCCTGTATGACTATCAACAGGGGCACTGGAGAAGAAGGGGCAGCACTGGGGAAAGGGACATTTCTGAACCTCCTGTAGACACGGGGACGTGCAGAGTGCAGGTTAGCAAAGAGCTGAGACCCAGTGTGGCCCTTCAGGCTTAACACGCTAGATACAAGGAGAGAGCTGACATGAGGCTGATATGGCATAGTCAAGTGCACAAACCAGAGTGCCTCAATCCTCAAATACAGCCTACCCCTGGTATCCTGTCTCTAGACTCACCCCATGACCTCCCATAGCATTGGGTGCTGGTGCTTTGCTTGCCCTGCCATACTTACAGTCTCTACTGTACAAATGTGGACTAGGATTTTTCAAAGGACAGTCACTTAGCTAAATTTGGGCAAATTTCCAAACTTGGTGCACCCTGACAGAAGGCCATCTCACTGCCAAATTTCAAAGTCCCTGCTCTAAACCATTGGGATGCTGGAGCAGTTAAAAAATAGTGGTCCAAATGTTTTATTATGAGGCAAAACAGCATGCTTTTCCCAGCATCACGCTGAACTGGTTGAACCATTTGAACTGAAACCTTTCAAATTCCACCGGAGGCAGATACCAGCAGGAAAAATAGCCCAAATAGTTACCATTTAGCAAAGTTATAAACAACTGAAAACAGGATGTTAACAAGAACTGCCAGAGCCTCGACAGCAGGGCAGCACTACACTTCATACTGCACTGATGGTAATGCAGGACTGGAAGGTGCTCAAGTACTAAATGTGGTGATTAACATCTGTCATGTAAGGAGCCCTTTTCCTGGACTTTCTTGAGTTACCAGGAATCTTTAAGGTCACTAGCGTGGAAAGAAGTTGGCGTGGGGGAAACGTTTCTTTCAGTTTGTTTCTTTGTGCACTAAAGCACACTTTGGGTGATATACTATTATCCTTTGTGCACCTAAGTGGCACTTACCAAGTGGTATAAGTGGCTTTTTGGCACATATGCCCAGTTTGCAATTCTATTACCCCTTTAATGAGGATGCATAAACATACATGTATATACTGAGAAAGCTCAATAGGCCACACACTGCCTAGGCAGGTATGTGGCTATGTGAACACACCCATTAGCTTTGAGCACTGACTTAAATGGGGCACAGCTCTACTAGGCTGCCAAAGCCTTGACTGCCCCTTGCTGCTGGCAACAGGAATCAGGGGCACTCAGGGAAGGAGTGGGCACTGTGGGTTGTGAACCAAGGGCAGAAGTCACTCAAAGCTACTGGGGGCTTGTGTCCCTTATTCCTTCATGAGTCCCAGTTGCCTCAACCTCACACAACCTGGGAGACATCACTGCTACAGAGGCAGGTGTTAGTAGGGCCAGCAGCCAGGAGCGTAATGAAGTCCCTACTGCAACTGCTATCTTTAAATCACCAGGTGGATGGGGCAAGTCAGGTGAGGATTGAAAGGGTCTGCTGTGTTAACCCCCTGGCTGCTGGCTATGCCAACGCCTCTCCCCCACAGCAGCTTCCCAGGACACAGACTTGAGTTAGTGCTCTGCCCACACCCCCTGTGGACACACACATCACAAAACTATAGCTGGACAAAAGCCCATGATTAGTAGATGTTAGGGTCCAGAAGAGAAGCACAACCACTATCCAGCAAGTGAGTACAGTTTTAATAGTCAGCCTTGCCAGGTTGTGCTTCTCTTTGGTTGAGCTTCCCTTCCAAGTTTTAACCCCCAGAGGCGAGTGATTAGGACACTCACCAAGAAAGATGAAGACCCAGGTTCTAGGCTCTCTTCACTTGGAGGGGGTTTGAACCTGTATCTCTTTGACTGCTGTAACCACCAAGCCACAGGTTAGGCATTGTCCAATCTTCTCCAGCCTTCCTTTTGAAGCTGTCCCCCTTGGCAGCCATGAAAAGGAAATACATGGGGCCAAGAGGAAAAGGACAAGCAAGTGGTTCAGTGAAATGAATGCTGCTTTAGAAAGGAGCGGGCCTTGGGTTCCAGTTCGGACCTCTGTTGTCAATGGCACACTAACTGCTGTACTGCTCTCCATCCAATAACTATCAAACGCAAGGTACAGTGGCTCCGCTTCATGAGGGTGCTCCTTCTCTCTACCCCCCCTACCCTGACTTATGCTCAGGTGGGTGCACAACTGCCCAATCAGTGCACACGCTTTACACATCCGTACTAGAGGGGTAATGAAACTGCAAACTGCCCACAAGTCCCAAAAACACTACTTGAAAAAGTTGAATTGGGTGCACAAAGTGAAACAGAATCATGCCCCTGGGTACAGGAGAAATTAAGGAAGGGTACAGGAGAAATTAAGGAAACTGACCACACACAATTTCTCCCTTGCTGAAAAATCCCCTCTGAACACCTAGAAGGTAGCCCTAATACAATGCTTTTAAAACAGAATTAAAAATAAATACGTCAAGTCATTCCACCTAAAGACATCTATATTAGAACATATCCTCCCCACCCCCAGTAATACTCCATTTCAAAATGCTCCAGGTGACCATTCATCTCACTGATGAGGGATGAATGCAGAGCCTTGGTTTCTGTATACTGCCCCACGGCATCTCTGGCCTTTCAGCTGAGCAAACAACACAGGTGGCTCTAGACTGCACTCCAAGCTCAATGTCAGCACAGCATAAATGCAGAGTAAGCCCCCTTTACTCAAAAGGAGTTATCCTGGATTTCTACTGGGCAGCAAAAAAATCTGGTACCTCCATGAATCTAAAAGAAATATGAGGAAATGAGACTTGAAAAACCCCAGTGCTGTTTCAGTGTGGATTTTGCTGAGAGGTGACCTGCTAATGCATTTAAATCTGAAATGGAAAAGGAAGGAAAACACAAAACTTTCCCCAAGAGAAGCCCTGGGGAAATCTTACATAACTGCCTTCTCAAGGCTTGCTCAAGCACTGCTCTCCTGCGGGTCCCTCCTCACTTAATGGATCCAGTTAGGATAGCGTATGATTTTCTGCCACTAATGGACTTCTCAAAAGCACCAGTGAGCTGATGCCACTTGTTTGGGTGATGAGTGGATTACTGCACTCCAGCAGCTGAGTGCTGCGTGCCAGCTTCATACATGCCTCCTGTTATTGACTTCCGATCTTTCTTTGAAGTCCTTGCCTTAGGGAGAGGCATTTATGACTGGGCAGGGCAGTCCAGTGGGACAAACTGCTCTGCCCAGCTCTCTGACCAGATCTGCTCCCAGAGGCTCTTCCTCTGGCGCTGCAGAGGAACGCTCTCCCCGCTGCCTTCCTGATAAGTGGAGATAGATGGCAACCCTGCATCGCCATGAACTTCCACTTCTTACTCAGGTGCCAAGCACTTCCCTGCTTGTTTCTTACAAACAGAGGAAGAAATTGGGGTTCAGGCTGTTGTCTCATAGGACATGTTTGTGAAGGATTTCAGCACTGGAGACCTAAGAAGTCAGCACCCACAAGCAGATCCTAACCAGCTGTGCTCAGCTTCCAGCTGTTCCCAGTAGAACACCTACAGCCAGATTTTCAGACCAGTTCCTATCCCAGAGCATAGACATTTCTTCAAAAGCTGGACATTTCACCTGGTACCTAGGCAAGAACTGGGTCCTGAAAAGTTTGGCTTGTGTCCTTCTGCTGTGCAAGGATCAGCACTGCTCAGTTAAGGCTTCACGAGATGTGAGGAGACCTGGAAAGGAATGGGAAGGGAACAGAGAGATTTGGTATGTAAGCTCCCAGGGCCACAACCAGCTCTGTAGAGCGCAAACAGCTGAGCATGGTCTGACTTGCTTCCCAGTCCCATTGTGCAGGGGCAGTTGGAGCTAAATGATGCAAGGTATTATTTATGGAGGCCTGGGTTCACATCCTGAACAGGATACAAGTGAGAGGAGATGAGGAAGGCTTACCTACCTCTGTCTGCCTGTGGTGAGGAACTAATACATTGTTTGGTGTTACCTGCTCCCAGCAGACCCAAAATTGGCACAGCAATATCTGCTGCAGTTTAGGATGGAAATTATGAGTCTAATAAAGGCCCAGGTTACGAACAGGAGGCCTGACAGCCTAGAAGAGGAGGATGGTTGATGTTTGCCAGACCACATTTTGTGCCTTCATACAGAACAAGGCTTCACCTACCTCCAAATGGTAATGGCAGGATTTGCCCATACTGGGGCTCACACTCGCACACATTCTGGCTCTTCGCAGTAGCACCCATTAAGGCAACCAAGCTAGGCAGTTACATTTATCCCTTTTGGCTGTTGACCCTGCAGGCAGCTTGCTGTGTCACTGTCACCCCTCAAAGCAACAGCATCTAGGGCATCACTTGGGGTTCAGGTCAGGAGCATCTGCTTGCCTCTACCGATGGAGCCCCCGATACATAGATAGCCCTTCTCAGCTGCAAGCGCTGACTAGTAAATTGCAGACCAGAGCCTATAAGTTCCCTGAGACTACAAAGGTAAAGTAATACTTTTACAAAATCAGAATCAGAGAAGCAGGACTGGAAGGGACCTCCATAGATCTAGTTCAACCCCTGCCTAAGGCAGGATCATCCCTATCCAAACCTTCCCATACAAATCCATCGTCTCTTAGCAAAATGACAGTCAGCCCTGACAACACAAGACATAACGCCCTAACCTGCCACAGGAAAAGCAGAGGGACCATGGCAGCCAAAGTCCTGCTGCTGTAAGGGTTGTAAACCTACACTTGAGAGATCCCAGGAAAAGGGCCACACACCCCCCAACACAGGGGAAGGGAAAAATCCCCACAATCCATACCAGTCTGATCCTGGCGTAAAATGCCTTTCTGGTCCCAAATATGGTTGTTGGTCCAACCCTGAGCAGAGGGTGAAGACCCTCTAGCCAGGGACCTCTGGGTTTAAGTCCCAGGAGGAGCACTGGCACACCCCAGCCAAATACCCAATGCCTGAGGAAGGCTTAAACAGGGGGGTTCATCCCCGTTACTGGGGACGGACTGGGAGACAGAGCCAAAGGGACTAGGACCGTTCAGCCATAAGGGGTGAGAAAAAAGACTGTAAGACTTTAACGTCCATCTCCTATGCAGGGCCCGAAGACACAAAAGCAGGCTTATACTGAGTCTGTGACCTACCAAGACTCCCAGGTCCTTTTCCATAGCACTGCCATGCAGCAAGGTGTCACCCATTTTGTATTTGTAGTTTTGATTATTCTTCAACTCCTATACAGGTCAGGAGAGATGGGGCCTCTGACTGATAGGAAGTATACAGGCACAGGGGTTCCTCAGCCACCCTACCTCTATGCCTGGCCTGCCATGAGTATAGGCACTGAGCCAGCGCTACTCTTCATGAGACCCCCTGTATGACTAGCTCTTCATCTCCCAGTGTGAAAAGGATCTGCAGCTTTCTCCACCAAGCCAGAACACACAGGGGTGCCATATGGGGCCAGAGCAGGAATACCCCCAGAGCAGCTCCACTGGGGTAATGAAGGCAAGACCCTTTTGCAGGGAGGTTCGGGGGGTTGCTATGTAGCTGTAGGTCCATCAGTCCTACTTCCCCAGCATGCTAGGATGCAAGAGCTGTGCAACCCAGCACACAGGGATGGCACAAATGCCAAGAAAACAGAGTTTCCCTCAATCCAAACCTCTCCCACCATTGCAACAGCAAGGCAGTTTGACAGCATGGCTGCTCCAACAGGAACTGTTTGCCCACTCTTCCTCTGATGTTCCTCTCAGTACTTTCCTGTAACCTGCAAGACTCCTTGACTACTCAGCATGACCAAATCACTTGCTGCAGCATCAGGCGAGTAAACTCCAAGGGACCTACCTGCCCCTTCCCGTAAGCTCTGCCCCTACTCTGCTGCAGACAGGGAACTCCTGGGCTCCAGGTGCTGCACAAGAGCCAGTACTTCCCCTTCTTGAGGGGGATTTGGGGGTTTTCTGCCAGATGCATCCTCTTGCCAGGTCTTTATTCACCAAGGGACAAAATAATTAACCCAGGTGCAAACTATAGCTAGAAAGTGCAGAGAAGTCTGCCAGTGGATTGCTGGGAAACAAAAACAAAACAAAACAAAAAAACCACTTTCTGGCCCTGCAGTGCCCACCTTCCCAAAGGAGTAATATGCAGACTTCATCCAGTCGGTCACTTCTCCCACCACTGAGATGTAACCCATCCTGGGGTATCGCACTGCAGACAACTAGCAGCCACCTGGCAAGGCTTACTATTAAGACAGGGAGAGAAGAACACCACACCCAGCTAGGGCCCGCAGGGAATGCACGGAGGGGCACGAGGAACCTCCCTAAGCCCCGAGACTGAAGCACATGTTAAGACTTACCTTAATCTGTACATGTCTGTTAACATCCATGCAGTGAAATCCCAGCATTTGGTTGTCAAAAATGTAAAAACCACCTCTCCTTTCTCAGCTGTCATACCCCTGGGCAGATCTGTCAGACGCCAGCATCTGCTCCTGGGCACCCTGCAGAGTCTGCACAGCTGAGGGGAGGGAGGGACCCGACTTCCAGCCTCTCTTATGTGGCATCTACAAGATTGTCAACCAAGGTGCCAGCTGCAGGGCAGGCGCAGAAGTCTGTTTCTGCACACCAGCACTCCTACCAGTGACAGGTGAACTACAACCTGGGCTGGCAGCAGCCCAGGGATTCCTGGAGAGAGAATTCAACCCTGAGGATCTTTTCCTGAAGATGATGGACAAGTCAGAGACTCCAACATGACTCTGCTGCAGCTAGTGTGTAGTAAGGTGAAAAACCAGGTAGCACAAGTCACTGGAGATGAGCTGGAAAGTGTGCCCACATGACTTGCCAGGCACTGTTATTGCCCTTGTCCTACTACCCGAAGGGTTTCTGTCCACTGACCCACAAGCAGGACAGGTGCACAACAACCATGCATTGATCACTGCCTCCTTTCTCATAGACTCAATGGCTTCACCACAGGCCATACATGACAGATCAACTCCTGCTGGCTGTGGGGCCTCCAGAGCCATGGCCCAAGTGCAAAAGAGAGACCAAAAAGGGGGATTACTCTGCCTGAGGTGTCACCCCGTGATGATCTGGGGGATGGAGGTCCCCTGGCTTGAGGGAAACCAGAAGGTTCTGAACTCAGTGGATCACTGGCCAAAGGGGAGGGGAAATGGTACAGCAGCTACTGCAACCTTGGAGCAACAGCTAGTGCCCACAGCCTGTGCTGGGAAGGATCCTGGTGCCCCCAGCAAACACCCATGAGCTCCACATGGAGGGAAACACACCTTCAGGGAACTGTAACCTGCCATGCTGGAAATGACACCAACCCAGTGGAAAAAGCAATATATTAAGCTGCCCTCAGGTATGAGCAGTCCTGTCATTCATGGACTATTAACCTCAGCCTTCAGGCAATATCCATTATATCTTAAGCAATCCTAATGTACTTGTCCTCAGCGATTCTCAGAGGGCTTTGCACAGCTGAATAAGTAACTCCTTCACTATTTTACGGGCAGGGAAACTAAGGCACAAAGTCCGGAAGTTACTTGCCTCAAGTCCCAATGCAAGTCGATGGCAGAACCAGGAACAGAACCTGGCTCCTACTCTAGGATCCCAACATAGCAGTTCCCAAAATTCATAGGCCAGCAAACCAGTGTCAGCCCTCATCACTTCAGACAGGCCACTTTGTACCTTCCTCCTCAAAGAGGGTGGAAATGGAAAATGAAAATGGTAAATGAAAAAGGACCCAGCACGATCTGCAGACCTTACATGGTCTCAACGGAAGTGAAGTGGGGAACAACTGGGAACCGCTACCCTAGCTCACCTCACTGATCTCATGAACTACAGCAGCTTTGGAAAATGCTTTCCTTCTCTTGGCCTATGATTACTCAGTGTTTCTGTTGGAGGGAATATAGGTACCGAAGGGAAAAACACATCACAGCTACCATGCACAAAAGGAAGAGCAGGGAGAGAAGAATCGCAAGATCCAGGATCCATCCAACTGTATCATGTCTCCAGTAACATGCACCAGAAGAAGCTGCAGTCTCTATATCAGAAAATTTGGTACTAGCTAGCCTACAAAGGGAGGAAGGAGTTCCTTCCCCAGCTGAGACAATCTGCTGCTCATGCTCTTACCCATGAGACACTATAATAATCGTGGCAAATTTTCACCCCATGTAATTTTACCCCAAATGTTTCTATATTCCAAATACACCTCTGAGGCTTTCTGAATCTTGTTCTCAACAAAATCTTGTGGCAATAAATTCCACGGGACGTTATGCATTATGGAAAGCTACGCATTTTTTAATCAGTTTTGAAACTGGGAGGTAACAAATTAAATTGACCCATTTTTCTCATCACAGAAGGAAAGATGAAAAGGAGCAATTGGGAATAAATGGAGTAAAAAGAGTAAACAGGTTCAGTCTTTGCAGTTCTTGCCAATGAAAACGTTCAGGTTTGGGGGAGACTCCATCTCTGAATCCTGCTTATTTCTTGTGTACTGTTTGTGACCAGAACTGAAAAATGGACCCCAGGTAAGGACAAAACACTGACCAAGAATCTTACAAACCCACAGTATTTGTGCACCGTTTCTAAATTCACTGCATGAACTCACTTGCTGTACTGCTTGCTGCTGCTGCTGTACAGAAAGCAGAAGTCTTTGCAGACCTGGCCCTGGCCCAGTGACTCTACCTTCTTTGTCCCGAGCGGTTGTAGCTAGCCTAGAAGCCAGCAGTTCAGGTTTCTGGTCTTCCTTCCTTGGGACACTGCCTTGCAGTTCCAGCCCCCACTGATTTGATATCTGCCCAGTCACTGACAATGGCAAATGCAAGGAGCAGCAAACAACGGCACCCCAAGGGCAGACCCCTCTTGGCAATTAAATCTGCCATCCCAGAAGGAACCGTTCCAGGAAAGACAAGTGGGAGTGTGACTGGAAAGACATCAAAGCTGGGAGTTGATAGCTACTGACAGAGCCAACACCTGTGTCCCCCCCTCCTTGGGTATTGGAGAAACTGCCCAATTTGGTTTCTGACCAATATCACGTTACCTGTGCTTGATTAAAAAGAAAGGAAGATGGAACAGCAGCCAGCAGAGACGAGGATTAGCGAGTCCAGCCATGTGTCTCACACACTTCCACAGCTACTAATTTGTCGGTCAAGTGAAGTCACCTCCTGAAACAATTCCCGAATGTCACTTAACTAAATTTTTCAAAAGTATCCAAGAGGTTTTGAAGCCCAAATCATACGAATGCTTAGTTGTTTTTTAAAATGGAATAAAGGCTCTGGGGTCACTTGAGCACTGATGAAAACTTTACCCCACCACAAACAAAACCTTGTATGCACTAGAACTGCTCCAAAAAGCAACCACTTAGCATACTGAGAAATTACTTCTCCAGCCGCTGTCCTGTTATTAGGACATTTGATCACATTATAAGCAGGAGCTTTACTAGATTTAGCTGCCTCTTGGATCTCCCTCAACAGCATGCATTGAATATCTGTGTCATGTCTTGTAGGCCAGCAGTATAACTTCCCATTCCCCCCAGCCTATCTGTGATCTGCATTCTTATGAACTGGGATTCTTACCCATTCAGATGCTACCAAGTGGTTCTCTACACTCAGAAATATTTTCTCATTGGATCTTAACTTGTGGTGTTACTTATGCACGCTAGAACCCATTTGAACACATACAACTCTGCACTTAATATGCCAACAGCTTTTATGCTCAGGCAACATAAAAAAGCCAAGCTGTTCTCATTCCACCATCTCTCAGTGTTGCCCACTACGATACAGGGCTCTCCCATCCCCAAGCTGCCAAGTCCACCCATTTGTGCTTCCCAAAGGCAGAAAGAGACATCGCCAAACCAAAGTGAATCAGCTGTAACAGGACATGGGACGATTGTCCTGGTCCAAGGATTCCCAGGATCCCTTGTTCCCTGGCACCGGGTCCTGCTCTGACCTATGCCTCACATGGAGGCATGGGTGGGTCCTGGCACAGGGCAGCAAAGAGCAGCACAGGAGCCAGGGATCCCTGGTGCCCTGTGGTTCCATGTGGGGAGCCATGCTGACCCATGCCATGCTTCTGCCTCAAGCATGGATCAGCACAGTTCCTGGCAAGGTGTGGACTCGCTGACCCATGCCTCCATGTGACGAACAGGTCAGTGTGGGTCCTGACAAGGAGGTACGGGAGCTGGGGAATTCCTGGGGGCTCATGACTCCTTGCAGGGACCTGTACCGAGTCCTGCACTGACCCGGAAGTACAGATCAGCACAGGTCCTGGTACAGGAGCCAGGTGATCTCTGGTGCCCCACGACTCCACGTGGGACTGTGCTGACCTGTGCCTTTGCCTGAAGCATGAGTCAGTGCTGGTCCCAGCATGGGGGTGAGGACACAGGAGCCAGGTAA
Source organism: Crocodylus porosus (assembly GCF_001723895.1). Lineage (NCBI taxonomy): Eukaryota > Metazoa > Chordata > Crocodylia > Crocodylidae > Crocodylus > Crocodylus porosus. The sequence continues at coordinate 19,409,336 of NW_017728928.1, forward strand.
ACCCTGGCACCCTGTGGCTCCACGCAGGGACCCAAATTGGCCCATGCTTCACACAGGGGAGAAGGATCAGTGCAGATCCCGCACATGGAAGCACAGGGCACCAGTGATTAGCTCCCCACCCCCGGATGTATGCTGACCTGTGTCCCTCCATAAGGTACAGGTCAGCATGAAGGCCTGAGGTTGCATGGGTCCTGGCATGGAGGCACAGGGCACTCCCCAGGTCCCATGCCTTCATGACAGGACCAGTGCAGGCTTTCCCTGCTTACAGAGACGTGTCCTGGGCATCTCTGTAAAGTGGGTAAAGTGGGTAAAGCCAGGCAAGTGCTTCACTGACTTGAGGGCCTGATCCTACTGGACTGTGTAGGATCATACACCTCCGGTTTCCAGAGCATCTGCCCAAAGCTGCCCACCCTCTCCCACCACAAAGCAAATAGACATCAGCTGCAATTAACTGGCAGAATTTACGAGTACCTTTTGTCACACCACGGACATGGGACAACACAAGGTAGGGACATCTATTTGCTTGGCATCTGCACTGCCATAAACATTGTTATGGAAGCACAAATGTGACATCTGTTTCTATGCCAACACATAATCCACTGGCAGCAGCACAAGCATGATAGTACTGTACGTCACAAAGCTTCAGAGCTAGATGTGCTTCCATTGTGCTAGGTGCTGCACATGCAGAACATGAGACAGCAGGGTTGGGATTTGCAAAAACACCTCAGGGAGTTAGGCACTTGCTTTTGTGTTATTGGGGCATCAGACTCCTTCATATTCATTGCAGCGTTCATTACTCAGCTCCTTAGTTGAATGCTACACGACATTTCCAGGATCCACATCTGGAAATTCACCGTATCTTCTGGCCCACCCTTCACTGGGTACAGGGCCACAGGCCCAGGACCTGATCCAAAGCCCATCTTGCTCAGTAGAAGACTCTGTAATGACTTCAGTCAGCTCTGAACTAGGGCCCATGTGTGCATGTATTCTAGCCCCATTAAAAGTCATCTTCCCTCCATTAACAATGTATCTGGCAGCCTGCATTCTTTGCAGGAGGTTTACCCTTTGGTTTATTGCTAAAAAAGATATGTAAGAAAGAATTAGAAGAAAGGGCAACAACAGCAATAGGAGACTAGAACAAGAGGGGAAGAGAAAAGCAAGAAACAAACAAGCTGTCTTGGCCGGGCTGGATCAGAGAATCCAGCATCGCAACCAGCTGCCAGGATGAGCCCATTAAGGAAGAAAAGTGTTTAGTGCCGTACGTTCATCCAGCCAGCAGCAAGGAATGACTGTAGCTCCCACATGTTGCAGGAAATCCCAGGGCTTCTAACAGAAATGAAGCCAGCATCTGTGAGACAACGTTTGCTCGCCATTTGTGTACACCAGCCAGGACAACACAGCCTGACAAGGCAGGACAGCAGCGAGTCTGCAGGAACACTTCCATCTCCATACAGAATTTATTCCCCTGGGAAAGTCTTCCTCCGCACATGACCTCTGGCTCCAAGAGAGCCTCTTACAAGCACAGGCTGGTCAAGTGTACCCACAAGGTCAAAGCAGCTTCGGCTCAGAGTATGACTTTGTTCCTATTGTTATACACCAGACCCTCTGGTTGGTGCCATCCCTGCCTAGCTACCAGGGGTTGCCAGCTGGCAGATGAACACTGCACGCTCAGCCAAATGAATGAGGAAGCTGAGCAGTGGGGGAAGTTATACAAGCACTGTACTTTGCTGGCATTGCTCAATGCTGGGAGAAGTCGCACCACAGCTGCCACTCTGTGACCATGATACAAGAGCCAGTCAGGTCTCCCACAGCTGAGATAGTCTGCTCAATACAAAGATCCCAGGTGTGAGAGGAAGCCTGAATCCAGGACTGGACTGGGCAAAAAAAGCAAAAGAGCTTCTGAGGGCCAGACCAGGGTGGGGCAAGGGGGGCACCAGCTCCCACTGCTGCACGCAGCCACAATGGCAAGGCAGTTGTGGCGGCAAGGCTGGAGCTGGTGATTTGCAGAGACTGTTATCACTTTGCTGTACAGCGCAGGAGGAACTTTTACAACCCTGCTGCACAGTGAGCTGGGAGCTACTCTCTGTGGTCTCTGGGAGGCAGAGCCTGCCCTGCCACCCTCCTGCCTTTTGCTCTATACCAAGTTCATACGGCTGCACAGCACTCCCAGGCCGGGCCGGCCAGGATAGGATTACCGAGGGCATTCCTGGACACTCTTCAGGGAGCTTACACAACAAGCGATCTGTGTGTGATGCTACGGCATCAACTGCTCCCTCTCGTGCCCTTCCAGTCTCTTAGAAACAGGGAACCAGAGGGGGAGATTTTATTCTGCAGGAATGTAAAATCATCTGCGACTTCAGGGACAGTGGGATATTTTCTCAATAGGCCTCTTCATTCTCTCCCCCTCCCTCATCTCCTCACTCTGCTGTTTCCTAGAAACAAAGCCTGAAGTTCATGGCCAGTTCACACTGCTTTAAACATGATCATAATCAAATGCAGAACATGCATGAGTGGTGCAAGAGACAGCCTTCTAACCAACAGGTGCAGCAGGGAGGGAAGGGGCAATGTGACATGGGACAAGACACCAGAGCTTTAATATGCTGGGCTGGCATCACAATATGGGTTTCTATCCTCGGATGGGAGCTTTCTGAAAGGCTTATTAGTTGCATACATACATGAATTCCACTCACTTGTAGCTCACAGCAAGCTCTAGGTGGGCACCTAGTACCAGGAAAATTTGGGACTGCAGCAGGTATTTCCCTACCGCCTTACATCAGCCACACTCAGGTTGCAGCTGAAGAGCAAAGTGGGCTTTGTACAGCAATGCACATTGGCCATCAGCCACCTTACCATCCACGTCCACCTCCCCTGTGTATCGCCATGTCACAGGGGCAGAGGCACACTAGAGACTTGCTCAGAGTGAGGCCAGAAGAAGGACCAGGAATGGGAGCCCAAACCCCTGCCTGCTTGCCGCTGCTCGGACCAATAGTCTTCTCAACGTCTCTCTCTCTCTCCCCAAAGCCTGTGGCTGAATAAGACTTGAGGGAAGAGGAAAGTAGTTTTTCTAGACAATGCTGGACCTCACTCAGCCTGCCATGTGCCTCTCAAGCACAGGGCAACCATACAAGAATTCAAGCCCAGAAGGGCCACTGGGTCACCGGAGTCTGAGTCCGTCCTTTGCTACTGCAGATGCCCACATCCCATCACTAACATGACATACACAGGACAAACCGGACAGGTCTGTGACGGGGTTTCAGAGCAATTAGCTCACAGCAACTTCATCTAGGTTGGAACAACATTTCCCTTACAGTCAGTCCCTCATCTTTAAAAGTGAGTTCCCCCCCCAAGAAAAAAAAGCCTCTAATGGATTCAACAAGTAGAAGAGGGAATCCACCCCTAGCAAAATACTGGAGTTGAGGAAAGGGGGAAATGTGTCAAGCAGTAAACTAAAGCACCATCTGAAAACACAAAGTTCAGGGGGCCCCGAGGTCTGCCTGCAAGTTACAGAATCTGTTTCTCCTTTTCAATTTGGGGAAACAACAGGAGCCCAAACAATTTATCTTTAAGAGAGGCTGCCGTCACGGCATCTAATCTTCTGTGAGATTGTTAATCAAGTAACCTAGCAATATGGGATTTACTAAAGCAAGGGGTCAAATCATTGCCCCACTGATCTTTGCATATGCTCCAACTGCCTCAGAGTGGTCAATATCAAATGATTCGGGGAATGAAAATGCCCTGCATGACAAGCCTGAGAGAGCTTCCCACGAGCAGCAGATTATGCCCTGAAATTCTTTAATTTAGAGGTCCCCAGCCCTCTCAATAAGCGTCTACAACCCCTACTGATATTAGCAAGGATTACCTGCACCCCCATGTGGCAGAGGGAGCAAAATTTCCACAGAGCAACTGCAAGAACAGTGATAGTCTTAAAATAAAAGGAACCGTGGTCTCAGATAAATAGCCTGTGAGGCTTTACAGCCCCTCATAAACCCTCCCCGCTCTCTTGCATTGCCAGAGATCTTATTTTAAAGGGAGATTAAAAACAAGGAGGAAATTCATGCCACATGCAGATAACCACCCAGAGGGTAGAAATTCAAAGTTAAGGCTGAAACATTTTTCCTCCCTCTGTGCCTAGGGATTACAGTCATCTGAGAAGGAGGGGGCCTCTGATCATTATATTTATTTAGAGAGGAATATTGTGCTCATTATTACAATAGCTGGATCCATGCTACAGGAATTAAAAACAAATTAATTGCAACCTGTTGCTGCAGATGCCACCCTAGCCTCCATCTCCTTCAATGCTGGAAATGCCCCTCGCCAAGAGGCCCAGATTAAGGTTGGGGAGGAGCAGGGCAGAAATGGGATCCATCCCACAAATCGCAGCGCTGACTGGGGGCAGTTCACTGGCACCACACCGAGCCAGACCCTGCATTCTCATGGCGAGCCGCAAGCCTCTCAGCCGGCTTCCCCTGCAGCGGGGTGAGCCAGATCTACGGCACCCAGCAGCTGCTAAGGGCTGTACCCCAACACCCGGCAGCAGTGACACTTACACTGGTCAACTGTTCAAGGGCAGGAGGCATCCAAGCTCCCCAAGACTCTCAAGAAAAGAGGGGTTAGGACCAAATCACGCAACTCTTTCTGGGCCTCATTGGCCACAGTAGTCACAGCAGCCGCTTAGATCAGGCTCTAGACTGAACTTCACTGCACACCAGCAGTAGCTTGGTACAGAGCCCCGCCGGCCTACAGTGGGAAGGGGCTGGGAAGCCTTAATCCCAATCCAAGGCGTGCCAGCTCCTCCATCCCAATTTTCACATGGGTGGCAGGGGAGGCTCAGCAAAGATTAGGGAAGAGCTGAGATGTTTCATTTTCATCTCTGGAGTACTTTAGAAACTTCAAAACCACCATCAGTGAGCACTGGGGCTTCCCAGCAACGCCCAGCTGCAGAGACCCTTCCAACAAGAGTCCACCCTGGCAGCGTGAGCCTAGGGCTGCGTTTGGTAGCCGGGTTGGTGCAAGACTAAAAGAAGTGCAAAGCACTACAACTCTCGGTTCAGAGATGACACCTTTTACGAGACAACTAAGAAATCGCAAAACAACTGCACTGTAGGAACTGGGACACCCGGGTATGCGGGCATCGGGCCAGAGGCTGTGTTGCTCTTAACTCCCCGCTGTGAGCATCCCCTTTGCTTGGGCCAGCAGAGCACTTCACAGGTGGAGGTGCAGCCCCACGCTGCCTGATGCGAAAGATGAGGACAAGGAAGAGAGGCTGAGCCCTGCAGGCCTGGGGCGGCTGTCCCCCTCTCGCACGCGGCCAGCCGTGCGGGTGAAGAAACACGCGGACGGCAGGCGCGGAGGGTCAGGGAGGTGAAGCAGCACCCCCGCCCGCGGGCTCCTACCTTGAACTGCACGGAGAGCTGCGGGGTGTAGTCCAGCGTCCAGAGCGCGCGC
>NW_017728928.1:19415197-19422246 GCF_001723895.1 Crocodylus porosus
TCCCCTCCCCTCCCCTCCCCCGCTGCGGGCGGGCGGAGCTCGGCTCGGGAGCGCTGCCTGCATCGGCCCGCGGGAGCTGGCGGGGCAGCGGCGAAGCAGGAGGCGGTGCCCCGGCCGGGGGCAGCGGAACCGACCCGCGCCGGGCCGGCGGCTCCCCCGTGTTGTTCCCCTGGGTGAGCTTCGTGCTGAGAGGCAGCCTAGGCTGGGAGGGGTGGGCTTCACCCACATGCCGAGCGGCCGGCCCCGGCGGGTGCGTACGCTGTAGGGGAAGGCGCCGTCTCCCCCTCCGTCAGGTTAGTTTCCTGGGCTCAGGAGGCAGGGATCTTTGCCACGTTGCCTGTCTGGAGCCCCGAGGTGCATGGTCTTTAACGCATTCATCTTCGCAGCCCTCCGTGAGACGGGGAAGAGCTCTCGCCGGCTGCATAGCTGAGGGGTGCGAGGCCCGGAGGCGGGAAGAGGCTCCTGTTGTCTCATTCCCACTGATTTCACTTGACTACCTTTGTGGATTTCAGTCCAACGCACTTGCCCAGGGTCACCCAAGGAAGAGTCAAGAACTGTGTCCAGGTATTTCAAGTACCAGGCTAGCACCTCAACCACTGGATTATGCAGCCCTGCAGGATTTCTAACAAAACAGCAGCTTTGAAATGCAGTTTTTAAAAATCAAGTTTTATACCAAATCATTAAAACATTTGTAGAGGAAAGGCTTTTTGGGACCTTTTGTTGGACCAGCTGTATAGTTGAAAGTTGTTGGACAAGCTTCTGAGCATCAGGTCCCTTAGGTCTGATATTTCTAGTTGTGCAAGTCATGGGAACAGCTTCCCTTCACTGATACGCCTAAAACATTGTTCCCAAATTACCTTGACAGCAAGGATCAGGAGTGCACTGCACTATTTCAAAGACTGCCCCTGCTCCTAGACAGATGTGCCTCAACCTTCCCAGTCACCAACACCGAACAGTTTAGAGCAGGAAGCAGGACAGTGGAGGCGATGTCAACAGCACTGTAGAAAGTGAGGGGGGATGGGAAATGCCCATCCTCTTCCCCCTGTGCTTGGGGCCCATGCTGCATAATGAGTGTTACTGCTCAGTCGTGGTATTACAGCAGTTCAGAGAGACCCCAGCTGGACTCTGGACCCCTTTGCGGGCATGTTGCAGGAAGCAGTTTCTATTCTAGAGCAAATGAATCACACAAGCTCCAAACCCAGTCCTGGTCCCTGGGGCCCTGTCTGTTCACCGTCCCTCCCAGCCCCAGATCCACCAACAACCACCCAGTTGTTTGCAACTCCTCTATGTTACCCTGGAGACCAGCAGGTAGGGTAGATGGCTTTGGAGCCGTTTAGAGCCATGCAGGACAACCTTTTTCCAGGCCTGCCACAAATTAGCCCCTTACTTTTCAAGTGTCACTCCAGTCACCGTCCCCTGCCAGCTCTGCTTTCTGCTCCCTACCTGATCTGCCATGTGCAGGGGCTGCCCATGCCATTGCTGCACGCGTGCCACAGGTTGGCCGCCACTGGACTAGCACATAGCCGAGCATCCCCTCCCCCAGTGTCATTCTCAAGTTTTCTGTAAACAGAGAGCTGGAGCCCAGCTGGTGCCTGCATTTGGGAGTCTCCAAGACTTGCCTCTGCCTGACTGTAGGTCACTGGCTCAGCCTAGGTGTCCACAGGACTCCCAGGTGCAGGGGCCAGGTTACGGCAGAAACAGCCGTGCAACTGAAAGGACCGAGTTTTATTCTGCACTTTCAGACAAAGGCATCCTTTCCATTTTGTGTCATTTCAGATACTGCATGTCACACAGGGTGAATCACACCTTGCCCATGCTTATCTCTCTCTCTCTCTCTGTGGCGGAGATGTGTTTTCCCCACACAGAGCAGAACACAAGAATCAGACCCCTAACAGATTTACTGTATCGCTGTTCTGCTCCCAGCATCCTCTGCATTGATAGTTGTGAGATATTGTGAGTAAAGAGAGCGGGGACTGGCTGTTTTCCTGGCTTAGACCTCAGCCATTTATTTATGCTGCTACTCTGAAGTACTTGTGCCCTGACCCTGTCCTGGAACCTTTTACGGCTGAAATAAGGGTCAGCTAGAAAAGATAAAGAGCAGAAAGCAAGCCTTCATGTCCTGCCTCTTTCTCACTCCCCCTCCTCCCACAGCACTGGAACAGCTTCCCAGGCCTGCATGGTCATTTTATTTTACAAGAATAGTCCGTTGAAAGTGCAGCCTTTATGTTTACAGAGACATGTTCTCCATGCATAGGTTCAGGCAGGGTAAATGTCCATTGCTCAAGGCGTCTCATGATAAATGGGGCCCTGCCCTTGTTTTCAAGCATCAGCAAGCCCTAGGTGCAGGAACATCACTGGTGCCAGCTTCTCTCCTTCACTGGTGGTTTTGTCCAGTCAATCCTTTCTCCATTGCTTCCCCAGCACGCTCCTGCCCTGGCGTCTAAGCCATACATAACCTATTAAGCCAAGGGCATAGGAGGATCGTGCTGCAAAATCCCAGATTCAAACCCATTGCCAGCGGCTTGTTGCCAGGCACTGTGTTACCCAGCCATTGGGATGACAAGATCTAGTACAGACCACTGATTTTTGCAGCACACAGACAGGTGCCTCCCCTTCATCTAGCCAGCCCCCTCACTCTGCCCTGACAGTTTTCTGCACCTGTGAAATCCCCAGGCAGTACCAGTAGACTTTGATGCCAGCTTTCATGATGAATTGCCCTGCTCCAGCATGTCCCTAGGCTCCACCTGCAGTAGACAGGCAGTGCCAGCTCCTCACCTGCTTCACACATCTGCCTTTGCTACCAGCAAAAAAAGCCAAATAAATACATTTAGAGAAGTTTGCCTCAAAAACAACCACCAAGATGTCTGCAAGTGAAAGGGGTAAAAAGTTCATAGCAGCTGCCGGGTGCAGCCAGCAGTGTTTGCTCTGTAAAGCATAGGTGAATGCATAGCTTGGAGGGTGCAAGGTCAGGGTCCCCCCAGGGAGTTCATTAGCAAGTGTCAGCTACAAGCTGCCAGTCAGCATCGTATCTATTCATTGGGGTCAGCGCGAAACATCTGACAGCCGACTGTGCATAGGCACGTGCATGTGAGTAGATTTGGCTGCTGGGGAAATGCAGGCATTTAATTGGTAGTGATGCTACCCCCCTCCACTGCTATACATTATAGTCCAATAACACATTGATTTACAGTAGCTGAGGGCCAAAGGACTCAGGAAAGAGTTGTAGAGAGGCCCTTCCTCTCCTGAGCATACAGGTCCAATAAGTGTCACATTTAATGACAAGCTACTGTGCAAGGAGCAAACCCTGGCTTCATGAAATTTAGAGCCATAGTTAAGTGTCAGTCTGAAGACAAGTAGAAAGCAGGCTGGATTTGCAACTTACAGATCAGCCAACCACACACACTTTTGCGAGCTGTAACTCACTTCATCAGATGATGCGAAAGGGTATGCAAAAAGCAGCCAACATACAGGCCCATTAGTGCCATACAAGCTTTTATTTTGGCTACCCCTCACTGAATCCCTACGGCAGTATGGCAGTCGTCCATATAACACATGGCCAGGTGAGAATAGACTGCATTACTACAAACACCCTTGGGCATCTGTGCCTCTCTGAAATGCCCCGCTTTAGCATGGAGAGGCATCTAACAACACAGCAGAGCCCAAAGAAAGTTACTCTGGTTGCAGTCTGCTCTGCCCCAGAATGCAACAACAGGAAGGCATGCAATGCAATTCAGTGACACCAGTGTTAGCACACATGCAGCTGGGAGCAAACAGAGGGGGAGAGGATGGGAAGGTCAGAAGTTGGAGCTACCAGCCCTTGGCAGCAGCAGAGTTCTCTGCATGGCCAAAGGCCTCTGCATAGGATGCTTGGCCAGCAGCTCCCATTGCCAGAGCAGAGCTTCTGGATAGCTCTTTTTGGCAGTTCTCCCCAATACCACATAGGAGGGGGCAGGGTATCACCATCTGGGGGTCTTCCCATCACAGCTCTGCTTCATAGGGCATAGTATAGAAAGAAGGGACCTCAGATGGACCCCTTTTTCCCTTCCACTAGCCCAGTGCCCTGCTTGTATTGCTTCCACAGCTGACTGCTGGCTGAGATCTTGTTACTCACCCACTGCAACCCACTGAGGATTTGCCTCTAAGGTGACTACACCAATTCTGTCTCCCTGTGGCTCCCCAAGGTACTGCCCTGTACCCCAAGGTACCTGTCACACCTTGCTGGAAAATAAATCTAAGATGGGAGGCTGTCCTCAGAATAGCAGAGGGAGCCTTGAGATGCTTCCTTCTGCCCCTGCTCATCATCAGCCACCTCACTCTGGCCCAGTCTTTGGGTTTTAACCCTCAAGTAGGGTCTCTCTCCCTCTCGTTAGCCCCAGCTAATTCACTTAGGCTATAGCTAGGCCCCTTCTCCAGGACCATATCAGCAGTCTTTCTGCAGGGCTCTTTCTTCCTAGCCCTTGTCAACAGTCCTCGACTAGGCCTTGTAGTCACTGCCCTCTCGTTGGCCTGTAGTCTCCCATGGCAGACTTGCCACAACTACACACAGCACCTTTTCACACACCACTTCAATGGCTTTGCAGGGCTACAACCCTGTAAAACTAATGATTATCAGCACCCTTCACTGGGCACCTCTGGTGGCCTCCGCACTCCCCTTCTAGCCGCTCCACACCTCGTGGCAAACGCAGACTCAGACCAACATAAAACCTTGCAGAGTCTCACAAAGGTCTGTTTTTCTCTTCCAAGGGTCTAGGCCAAAATACCCTCTCGAGCCCAAGAGCCACGCCTGTATAGCCCCGGGCTGGTTACGGGATCTCTGGTTCTCTCTACCAGCTACAGGGGTTTCACACTGGCTTCATCCGGATGTTGGCTGCTCTGCGGCCTGCCTTCCTGCAGGATGTCCTCTGCACTCCTGCAGCCACTTTGCTCTGCTGCTTTGGTCTCTCCAGTACCAGGGATTAGGGGTCCTCCTTACATCCACCACTGGCAGGAATGAAGTGTGTCATAGCAACTATCCTGTCCGAGTGCAAAGTGGTGTGAGATTCACACCTTGAAGTGCTGTCGTCTGTGAGACACAGGAATCCAGGGAGGCAGAGAGCTGCGCTGGAGCCTGGCCCAGATACCAGTTGCTTTGGAGTTTCCCTTGCATGTTGCCTGCAGTTCAGGAGCTTGCCAGGGACATGGAGAGATACCTCCCACCTCAGCACAAGATGGAGTCGGTGCTCAGGGCAGGCGCACACAGGGACGACATAAAGACCTTCCATGACCTTTGTCCTGACGGTACCTGCTTTGGGGCTGATGAGGTGACTCTATTCTGTCTGGAAACCAAGGCCTGCTACCATCAAGTAGGCCACATCAAATAGCTGAGAAACCCAGAATAAGTTTTTCCTGATATTTCACATATACAAAAACCTCCTTGTTTTCAAGTGCAGGGAGAGGGAATGCATCCAAAATGCTTAGCTCAGCTCGGGTTACAAGGTAGATACAACATGTGTAACCTTCCAAAGCTGGGCACTTCTCCTAATACATGACCTGCAAAGAGGCTTGGCCTGCCTTTGCTCTCTTACCATGAGCCATATTTTTGCTTTGCATTGCTTTGCCTACCCTGTTTCTTACTTACTCCTTTTCTACCGGAAAATTCTCCAGACAGCTGGAGAATCGGTAGTTTTAACAACACCAGAAGCAATAAGCAAGTGACCCTTAATTAACTGAGAGAGGAAAGGATTGTTATTCCGATTTCTTAAAGCTCTTCAGTTTTTTCATCTGTCTTGCTCCAGTGCATTTAATTTAAATATCTAAAAAAACACTTGAGAGAAAAGTTCTCTTTGTTAAAGCTCCTGCCTCCAAAATGCCTTTAATTTAGGGTTACCAGTGCACAATGGTAAGAAGCTGTGGAGACAGAGGTTGTAGTTTAGAGATGCTCCCTCTCTTAAACTACAGAGATTGGGAATTGCAGGATGGTCCCTCAGTTAAGAGCAAGTTTGTTAGAGTCGGAAAGGGTCTGCAGAAGTTACTTACTGCTGCAGGGTTAGTTTTCTGTCCTTCTCATTCATTGTATGTCTGTGTTTATTGAACCCAGTGATCACTACAGAAGTAAGCAGTCAGTAAATAAATAAATACAGCTCACTGGCCCACCTGATCAAACAGTAGGTAGTAAGGACACAGTACTTCCTTGCAGACCAGCATGCTGCTTCCCTAGGCAGAAATGAGAAGCAAACTCGGTACCTGGGTCCTTTCTAAGGCATTTCCTTGGGACACTATTGATTAAGTAATAAAAAAAATGGTCCAGTTTAACTGAATACAGTTAGCCTTGGCCAGCCATGAGAAGGGAGGTCCTCTGCAGCTTTTAAACAGCTGTTTTACCTGGTCACGGCATGCTGCACACATACTTTTTTAACTTCTTTTCCATGTCCCCCAAATAGGAGGCCATGTCCAAGGTGCTGAGCAGAGTGGGAAGCACGAGTGACACAATATGTGCCTGGCAGTCTCCCAAGCTGGTGAAACCAGCCCTGCAAAGGGGTTTGTTTCCTGTCTGTAAAGAGCCAACGTGGGGCTGGGAAATGGGAGCGAGGTAGGTACCTGTGACACACAAGTTCCCTTCCATCTCTCCATCCCGGATCGGGTGTCTCGGTTCCAGCTATTCCCTCCTCTCGCTCCTGTCAGACTGGATTGCTTTTCATGTATATTTTAGAGCCCAGGAAGAACAGTCTCACTCTCACCCTCCTTCTGTCCTTCCCAGAAATTTATGTAAGTTTCTCCTACATATTTAATCCCACCACTTACAGCCTCGCCAGATTTTTCGTGTAAAACATTTTAAACTTTTATGGAATCCGAACCATCAGCGCTAGGGGAGGCTCCGAGCACCCAGCCAGACTTTCTCGCTGTCAGTGTTGCGGAGCCAGGTGTAGTGCACTTCCCAACTCCTCTCTGCAGCTACATGTTGAATGTTGTGAGCTCTGGAGCGCCTGGCATTTCCCTGGGGAGACTGTTCTGCAGCCCAGGGGCCTGTGTCAGATTCATAGTTTCATAGTAGCTAGAGTCGGAAGGGACCT